>NC_041409.2:68722959-68800459 GCF_900747795.2 Erpetoichthys calabaricus | reverse complement strand
TTCACAGACCTCCATGGCTCTTTGTAGTTCTGCCACTTGTGTATGGGGATACGGATGTACAATTTGCTAACTATTTTACATTACAGCAAGTAATTAACCATATTAAAAAATAGTAAAACATAATAATTTGAAAGTAAATTATGTTTCATGTTGCATTAGAGTTATTCTTTGTGTAATATGATTTTTTTCTGTTTGGCTTTGAAATTAAACATTAAAATACTTTTAAAACTTAACACTTTTACTGTAAAACTTAAGTAAAAACAATTTTTTGAATTAAATTTTCGTCAATGTCACATTGAATTTTGATTCTGTGTTTGGACTTTCATCGTGAAAACACAACGTATAACTGCCCGTGACTGAATTTTGTTTCTTTCTCTCTATTAAATAAAACAACTTTTCTGAATGTTTGTCCCTGTGATTTGTTGATCGTCATAGCAAAAGCTATTCTAACGAAAAACTGTTAACGTTTTAATACGAATGGCATATCAAGATCTCCTTTGGTGTCTAATGTTATCCACGGGAGATGTACTATGTTACCTTTCTTGGATACAACCGACTTTCTACAGTAATTTGTGCGGTGGAAGACTGGACGGTGTTAACGGTTGTAGATATTCTTCGGGATATTGTAAGTTGATGTTTTCATCTTCCGCACCATCACCACCAACTGTTTCAGCATAGTCTATTGATACGCATTTAACCAATTTGCCATGTAACTGATCGTCATTTTTGGCATTAATTTGTTTGACTTCATCGTTTCTCGGTGCTAGGATTGCCCGTGTACTCATTTTTTCTGTTGATAACCCTTTGTGATTTAATTCTTCAATAAGATTTGGACGTCTTCTTTGATTAGGAACTTAAAGTGAGGAAAACATTAAAATGTATAAGAGCTGAGAGAGCAAGAATTGTGTCTGTCAAAAGCATTCACAAGAATGAGCGGTGAGAGGACCGTGTGTGTGGTTGAATATGATTGAGAGGAGGACGGGACTTGAAAAAATCTCTTAAAAAAGTCTCGTCTCGTCCCAGGATTTTTTTTATATAACAGAGAGACATAAATAAACATTTTCGCTCACCAATAGTTTCTCTTTGTCATAAGAAACACACAATCAAGGAATTTCCCCAGGTTCTATATGACCATCTCTTTGTAGGAGAGACTTATATTGAACTCTTTTTTTCAATCATTTAATGGTATCCGAACAAACATTAGCAAAAGCTGAAAAAGACGAACTGCAAAAAGTACCTCTGACTAATTCATGTTCGTAATCATGTTCTCTGTTCGGTCAGATACTCTGAGCCAGTCCTGGTAACAAAAATGTAAGACTGAACTCCAGTGCATCACTGGGTGCGTGAGCTCATCAGAAAATGTAGACTTTCAAAAACAAACTGACCTGACAGCACATCTTTTGCTAAAGGAGGAAGTAGGAGAAGGCCACATGAACGTAGAATATGCTAAATCCACAAAGAGGGCGCATGCAGTTCAGATTCTGTGCTCTGACGACGCCACAGGCACCAACTCAGTGGCTCCCAACATCAGTCCAGCAAAACAAAGCAAAGGATGAGGGAAAAACATTTTCAAAATGACCCAAGTTCATTGGCAAGTTAGAACTCACGCTTAGTAGTAAGTGCTGCTCCTTACTGCACTGCTTGTTTTGTGTGTTACTACTTCAGCTTTCACAACCGGATTACTCGACTGAAACAAAAAACACTGATTTACCTATAATTTGTTAGAAATGTTAAAAATACGCCACTCTGTGTACTGTGTTAGTATTTTTTGCCTCCTCATATGTGTTGTAACTCCACAGCTGTAAAGAGCATTTTGCTGCACTGCTAAATGACTAAGAGAGGCGTTTCAATGCCATCATGCGGACTCCTTCACTAAAGATGATGTTACAAGGATATCTCAAGAGAGTTCCAGTACTAATTGAAATTAGAGTTTAAAGATCTGTATTAAAAATAAGCATATATTCAACTAGATTCAAATGAAGGTTAGAAATTCCAGGTTCTACTTGTATGTTTATTCGTTACTAGTCATTTAGCCCGTTACAATAACGGGCGCTAGAACAGTAGTGCATAAACATTAGTAGGAACAGTCTATATTAAATGGCAAGGGACTTTGACCTCATTCTTTTTGTTGGTCGTATTTTTCTTTCTTTCAGCCTTTCTTTTGTTGATGTTTACTTGCTGAGCTGACCGTTCTTCGTGGGCTGCCGCCGTGTATTGTGTGTCTTTAATTTTCTGTGACAGTAATACTGGCTTGTACGTCCGTAATATACCTTTAATCTTCTCTGGTGGTAATACAGGCGTGCGCGTCAGTAATACGCCTTTAATCTCCTCTGACAGTAATACTGGCTTGTATGTGGCTGTAATATGCGTCACTGTATTGTGTACCTTTAATTTCCTCTCGCAGTAATACTGGTTTGTATTTCCGTAAAAGGTCTGTAATTTTCTCTGACAGTAATATCGCGCATGCGCACTTCACCAGAAGACACACACACACCTGGACGCACACAGGGATTTTATTAAAGAGGATATTCATACTATTACTACTATTTTTACCTTTTTCTCATGGCCCATTTGTAAAGCATGACGTGCTTATGACTCATGCACTGTCGCTTAAAAGAAGCACTGCAAGTCTATATGTGCTTCACAAACGAAATGACTGAATGTACAAAATGTAGTATCATAAAGATATTTAATAATCATAACACTGAGGAAATACTTAATCTACCAAATGATTTACACACAGCAATTTACAAAAATTTGGTACAAACAACTATGAATGGTCATCAGGAAGCTACCACAGTAACAAACAATAGAAAGCACTGAAATGAGAGAACGGACCCCTCAGTAACCGCGACCACCTACACTTAACCAGCATCCCTGGGGGTGAAGACCCCGTAGAACCCAGTTTGTGAACAGTGATTTGATAAGTCAATTCAGTGTGTTCCACTTCTAAGCAGGCATACTGCGACTGAGGGGTTTATGGTGTTCATTGATTTACATTTGTGCTGTGTTCCTGTGATTGTTTCGGCAGCCCACATTACCCTCACCTTGAGTGACACAATTCAAGTCTTGGAAAAGCAAGAAAACAATCTTGTAGTTAGTCACACACTGCAATTCACTTTGTAGCAGTGATTTCAGCCAATGAAAAGATTTGTGAAATTTTAATAACTGTGGTCATCTTATATATAAATGTTTACACATAGAAGTGTGTGTGTCTGTCCGTCCCAGAAGTGAGAGGTGGAGTCGGGGTAAGAGCTCCACAATCCGAGGAAAAAGAAAACTCGCTTAGCAGCTAATGACACAAGCGGGGCCAGCATGTCAGCAAAACGAAACCTCAGAAGAAAGACAAAGTCGCTTAGCCGCTAACATCGGTAAAACGGTATCCCTTTCACTTTTCCTCCCGCCGCTAATGCACAAGCGATGCAAGCACGTCAGCAAAACGTATCCTCCTAGGACAGAGATACCCAGAGAAGTTCCTTTCAATTACCTGACATCTCCACATTTCAATAGTTTCTAGGACCCCGGGCTTTTTACACAGTTGGTTAAATATAATGTGCCTTCTATAAAGAAGTCACTGCAAGCTGTTTTGAGATGTTGATCTAACACTAGGCCATAACGCATAAAAGGCATTAATAATGAAGTAAGGCCTTCTCACAACTCTCACTCCAGTTCAGGAATTTAACTTATACTGCAAAGCAAACAAACATTTTCTTACTTCCTACTTAATTATTAAGCTAGGAAATGTGACTCAATCAAAAAAGTGGATTTTGTTTTGCAGGAATGCCTTTTATGAAATATTATTTAAATAAGACCTTGTATGTATGCCTTTTTATTCCATTGTTCAATTATTTAACATATCAGTAAGAGTGGAGTGTGTCAAGTTGTCGGCTAACTAATACACAGACCGTGCGAAGCTGCGTAGTGGCTGAAGTAGCATTGCTGACACTGAAAGGTCTCTTGAAAATGGTGATTTTAAAGCTCTTGTAATACTGTAGCAATAGTAAATCCTAAAATATGCCAGTTATTTCCTGCTGCCCCTAATGAAAAATGCTTTTGTTTTTTTTACAATAGATGTTTAACAGGTATATAATAAAACTGAAATTAGTTAGTGATCTTAGGTTCAAGAATGAAATAAAATGGGATCGGAGCAGAATGATACATTTCGTGTGGTGGAGAGGTTTTTACAAATGGGTTCGTTACACAACTACAGACCCAAAAGCAGAGCGGTGACAGGAAAAAAAACACAAGTCCTAAACTTCATTGTAAAGGAGTGTGTTTGAGAAACACAAGGCCGTCCATTTAACTAATGACAATACAAGATGACCATTCAAAAGGATAAAAACTGGGGATCATGGAAAAACAAATTCTGTGCAATACTGCCAGGCATGTCTGGAGTAACAGAATGCCAAAATTAGCATGAAGTAATAAAACTATCTTTCTTTTACATGCCAACGTTCATTTTTTCCTTCAAATATGCTTGAATTGTGACTGACATTCAGTCTGACAGTCCTAATTTGCAACTCGACATCCGTAAGCACAGAAGCTACACTTCCAATGGTAGAGTCACCCACTCCACTTCATGATTGTTCTTTGAGCTGGTAATCAGCCCTCTGATTGTGAACGTCATTAATTACAACATTTTTTTTTCTACTGCATTGATTCATTATCAACAAGAAAAACACAAGTCAACATGTGATTAGAAGGCCAATATCTCCATTCAATGAAGGCCATATTTCCTGGTGGTTACAGTATTCATTTAAAAAAATAATTTTAAAACATGTATCTCACAAAACACTAACAAAATCAGGTGGAACCCTCATTACGTTATGTGCGTACTGTATTGTATTATTTTCTCTAGTGTTTCAGATATTCAGATATCACCATTTATAGGACTGCTAGGCTGCGTGATCATAGGCCCTACACAGAGTGCTAAATAAATGTGAGGAAATGAAGTCATGAGCTCTGCAGTGTTCACCAATACGAGGATGGCATTTTACTATCAATTACATGCCTTTATTAGCATAACCCATTAACAGCTAGCTTTCATGAGCATTTGGTGAACTATAAAATTACATTATAGCCACAATTTTTTAAGAAATCATAATTACTCTATGTGAATAAAAGAAAAAATATCAACATAATTTTAAAATGAATGGTTTGTTTTCATGTAACAATCCATCCATCCATCGATTTTCTAAACTCACATATCCAAAGCAGGTCGCTGGGGAGCTGGAGTCTGTCCCAGCAAGCACTGGGCATAAGGCAGGAACACCCACTGGAGAGGGCGGCAGACCACCACTTTGGTACACTGAACTACCTTTAAGAACTTGGCAATGAACGTAACAAGGAGCAGAATACTAAATCATAGTGACGTCTTCAGATGAAACTTCCAAATGATATTATGACTACTGTATATACTCGCCTGCGGTGGGCTGGCGCCCTGCCCGGGGTTTTTTGTTTCCTGCCTTGCGTCCTGTGTTGGCTGGGATTGGCTCCAGCAGACCCCCGTGACCCTGTAGTTAGGATATAATGGGTTGGATAATGGATGGATGGATATATACTCGCGTATAAGTCAGATCCTGAAACCTGAAAAATCGATCATAAAATCAGACCCAGACTTATGCAACCGTTCAAAAAATACGACACCTAATTTTTTTTTTTACATTTTCTTGCCTCCTCCAATCTCTCATCAGTTTCTCACACACATTACGTTTTGTTGCAGCAGCACAGTTACCAATTTCTTTCGCCACTTCAATGACTTTCAATTTAAAACCAGCTTCAAATTTTCTTCTGATCGAACGCACCATCATAGATAAGAGCTGCTGTTACGATCAAGGTGTATGAGGGTGTGAGACACCACAAAAAACACCAAACAGTGCAAACGTCCCTTCGGAAATAGTTCAGGTATTTGGACACAATGGGGGGGGGGTGGTTAGGAGTGCATTGTCGCACCCACATTGAAAAAAAAGGCTGTGCTCCGTGGTTACTTTCTCAGGTGGGCGTTAGCATATCGTAATCTCTTGGACCAATAGCGCAAGTTTTCCTCATTTGACTTATATGACCAACATTATAAAATACTGGAAATCATACGGTAAAGTCAAGCCCTGACTTATCCACAGGGGAGAACTTAAACGCGAGTATATACAGTAAGTTTCAGAGTCTGCAGAAAAATTGTGGAGTTTCCTAAACAACTCCAAAGCATACAAATCTTGATAGTTCATGAACTGCCACATTCAGTAAAAGTCAGTGAAGTTGTTGTTAGAACTTCTGTCTTACAGCAGAGCAGGTAGGCGCCGACCATTCTGTGCAACAATCTGAAAGACAGAAAACCCCACTGGGGAAAAGACCGCTTACAACATTCGAGAAAAGCGGACATTTAAAGACTTCTGTTAACGCCCAAAGTGAGACTCCCACCAGTATCAGTCGATTCAGCATCAAAGGGATTCAAATTCAACAGAAGTTATGTTTCTTTGCAGAAAAAGAAGCCCGTAGAAGCAAAGACAGCACTTTCCCTATCAATATATTTAGGAGTAACATCTAAAATGAGATATCTGTCTGTCTGTTCCTTAAACGCTTACACACCATTTGAGCCATTAGGGGACAAACTTGGCAGACTCAATTTCTGTGCCCCTACGAATAACATGGCTACCCAGAAACAACATCAGGAAAGTGAGAGATACACCTTTGGTTTGCAACTAACACACATATTGTACAACAATGTCAGATTTTTGTGAAAATTAGAAGATTAGTATGCTTTATTGAGGAATAAAGAGCCCATGTTCCTATACAGGTTTTTAGTTTAATAGGCCAAATTTCCTACGCATCCCACGGTGGTGTAGTAACATCAACAATTACAAAAGAAAGTTTTTGCTAACATTCCTAGCAACTACAGAAACAATAAATGGCTTAGTGAAAAGCAAACGAGAATGTTGATAATACCCATCTCATTGGCACTGTCATCGGTAGCCTGCAGGATGGATTTCACTCAGCTGAGTTCCTACCTCTTTAGAACCGTCTGGTATGTCGCCACAGAGCTTGGTTTTTAAAACATGGAGTCAAAAATAATAATATTGCATGATCTTGACCCCGCAGAACCAGAGTAAGAGTATGTGTGATGAACTGAATACGATTTGTTAAAGACTGTGCCATAGAAGAAGACGTGCGTCTCATACCCACTGATGTACTTGTGCATGATGTGCAGGGATGCCTTTCACTTTCCTGTGTGACTTGTATTTGCTCAAACTATAAAGAAGGCTTAAGGTTAATTGCTTGAAGTAGCTGCCATTTACTTAAAAATTAATATTTTTCAAACGGCCAGCTGTATTTTGTTTACTGTAATCACAGTAAGAAACATAGTAGCTGTTGCAGCTGGCAACAAAAACAAAAATGTTGCTCATCAAAATACATTTGAATAATAACCATAATTAAATATTAATGGAAACTATAATATGTAACTATGACATATTGTGATAAACAATAGGAATTTAAAATTATCAGAAGAAAATATGAAGCTGGTTTTAAATTAAAAGTTGTTGAAGTGGCGAAAGAAATTGGTAACTGCACTGCTGAAATAAAATTCAATGTGTCTGAGAAAGTGGTGCGAGATTGGAGGAGGCAAGAAGATGTAAAAAATAATAATAATAATTAAGTTTCGCACTTTTGAACGGGCGTATAAGTCAGGGGCTGATTTTATGATCGATTTTTCGTGTTTCAAGACCCGACTTATACGTGAGGATATACGGTAAGTTTTATTTAACAGGATACTTTTTAAACTGTCTGGTCCTCTGTAGTCCCCTGTCTACTGTACATAAAGACTGAAATATCATTCAGACACTGCTGTCCACAAACAGTATGAGCCACAAAAGGCCAGAAAGCAAACAGAAACTTCTGGAATAGATTAAAAAGTTAAACAAGAGGACTCAAGATGCCCCTTGAAGATAAAGTAGCTGCCTTGAAGTACAGGTCAACAAAAACAAGACTCTGGAATCAGGACAAACCAAAGTGAGGAAGTGGTCTGCAGAATAAAAGTCTGAGAAACTGGATGAGGAAGGACAGAAGGAATGAAGATGGCACACAAAGGAAGCATCTGCTCAAGTCAGAGGTCTAAAACAAAATGAGTGAGACTGGCCAGTGAAGATCGGAGACAGGTAGTAACAACTATATTCACTGTGGCATTGTAGGCATGTGAATGCTAAGGGTTCAGATTGAGGAGTAGCGTCATCCACTGAGTGTCCTTATCACTGAATGGTTCTAAACACAACGCAAGAATACAAAGTGAATAACATACCAACCTGTGTTTACAAGAACAGATGGCGTTCCACATAGCCAGGAAGCACTGCCAAATAAAATGCCCAAAATTATGACCATCAAGGTCATGTTCCCTGTACCCCATGTGGGATATGGCCGGCCTGTCATCCCAGCCAACACCCCCAGGCTGCCAGATGGAGCTCTTCCTGCGGCATGGAAGTGCCCCGAATACCAGCAGGGAATCATGGATGATGGAGTTTTCCTTTACAGCCCTGCTGGATACCACAGGGGCCAACAGATGACGCTGCAGGGAGGCCCAGAGAGCTGTTTGTGCCCTATAACCCGGAAGTACGTCGTAGGCAAGGCGACAAAGGAAATGACGTGCTTCCGGGATGAAGAAAAGGACTTTTTATCTGACCCGGAAGTGATAAGGAGTCACATGGACTGTAGGGTTGGAACCACTTCCGGGTCAGGGAATATAAAAGGACGATGAGCTGAGCTGGGTGGAAGGGTGGCAACGCGTCTGGGAGTGAGGAGGATTATTGATTTTTTATTGTGTTTATTTGAATATTGTGGAGAAGAGGGTGCTTTGTGCACATTTTGTCCTAATAAATATAATATTTGGACTTTTACCTGGTGTCTGACGTGTGATCTGAGGGTTCAAGGGGTCACGGGGACCCAAAAAACTGTCACACCCATCATTTGATCACCGGGTAGCTGAGGTAAGCATTGATCACCGATAAAAAACAATCCAACAAACCTCATAAAGCCACCAAATGCAAATCTTTAGGCACAATATTGTGAGAAGGGCCTGGCCAGACATGTACATGCACTTTGTCTCTGGTCCAGATTACATTTGGCGACCCCTGCTAACTGCTGAGCAATTCAATCACTGAAATAAGAACGGATGTGATTAAAACAAGCTTTGTTGATTAAATTAACAAGTAACAGCTCTGATCACAAGTACCCAACTGACAAAGCACAGCTTGAAATAAATACTGCACTTCACGGCAAGAGCAGCAACATGCAATCTTACTGGAGTAATCTAGAATGAAAAACGAAAAAGAACAAGGAAAAGTGTAACGTTGTGAAGGAAGGAGGTAGTGGGAGGTGGCGAGACCAAGACGAGTGGCGAGCAAAACAAGCGCATCTTTATGCAAATCCGCCAGGAACAGCTCGACACCTTCATCACACAAACCAAGATGTCAGACTTACCTGACACTTCTGATCACAGCTTACAGGTCAGATGCAATCCACATGAAGATAATTAAAAAGCCATTTATAAGTCGGAGTTATGCAACTGTCAATTTCAACAAAGTTCACTTTTCGTGAGTTTCAATTACAAATAATACATTTTTTGTATTTATACAAGGCGCCTTTCTAAGCACTCAAGGACACTGAACAAACAATAAATAAAAAAAAAATCACATTATAAATAACTTAAAACATCAGAAAATATAAAAATGAAAACCAAACAAAGCCACTGTAATCACAGTGAAAAAGCCATTTTAAACAGATGGGTTTTAAGGTTACATTTGAAAGTTGAGAATGATTCGATAATTCTAAGCTCAGTAGGTAGTGAGTTCCAGAGCTTGGGAGCAGAACGGCTGAATGCTCTGTGCTCCCCATGGTGGTTAGACGGGTGAGAGGGAAGGTCAGATGGATGGAGGAAGAGGATCTAAGGTTACAGGAGGTAATGGCAATATGAAGGTCAGACAGATTTGGAGGGGCGAGGTTATGGATGGCCATAAATGTTAACAGCAGAATTTTAAAATCAATTCAAAACTTAACTGGGAGCCAATGAAGCTGCTGCAAGACCAGACTGATATGGTGGATAGACAGGGTTCGAGTAATGATGTGAGCAGTAGAATTCTGGACTAGCTGAAGCTTATGGAGACATTTATTAGAGAGACCAAAGAAGAGCGAATTGCAATACTCCAGACGAAAAGTAACAAGACTGTGAACAAGAATGGCAGTAGTATGGGGAGTGAGGGAGGGGCGGATGTGATTAATACTACGTAGGTGGAAGTAAGCAGACCGGGGGATGTTATTAATGTGAGATTGGAAAGATAAGAGTGCTGTCGAGGATGACACCCAGACTCTTGGCCTGAGGTGAGGGGGAAAACAAAGCCCTCTAGGAGATGCAGGCAGGAACAATAATTACTCAAATGGCTCCAAAGATTCTGAAGTGGTGCTTACCAAGACTTCAGTAGTAACCACACCTTGTAACTACAGGAAATGGACGGATGAGTAAAGTGTGAGGAGCCAGCGGTTCAGATAAGAGAAGTCTGGCTAAAAGTGAGTTGATGCAGCAAAATGTCTGCTGTGAAAGGTGCTATATAGCGCCCAACCCGGCACAGACTGAGACAGAGGCACGTACTTAAATAAAACACTCTTGTATTTTTCTTCAGCCGTGGGGCACGCCTTCCCCGTGTCCCACAGGCCCAACACAGTCCCAAAAACACTCACAATAACCACAACAATCCTTCTGGCACCACCACTCCTCCTCAGGCTTAGTCCTCCTCCTCCCGACTCTGGCTGTTGAGTGGTGGATACTGGCCCTTTTTATAGCCCACCCGGAAGTGTTCCAGGTGCTTGATCACCTGCGGCTAATCGCACTTCCGGGTGGGGCTGCAGAGATATCCAGGTGGGTTCCTGGCTCCATGCAGCACCCCCTGGCGGCCACCCCAGCTCCCCACAGGGTTGTGGAGAACTCCATCTCCCAGGAAACCCTGCGGGAAACTGAGGCACCATCGTCAGCCAGGGAGGCTGCCACCAAGCGTCCCGGGGGAGGTAGTGAGATGTCCATAGCTGCTCCCCCGGAATATATACAGAAGGGCCGCCTGTCACACTGCCTACTACTATAACACAAGTGAAAAAAACAAATGATGGCCTGGCACCCTGTTCTAGTATTGGCTTAGTGATGCTGGCACATGTGACTACTGTATGTGTAACCATGTGTTAGACAGGGCACACTGTATACACAGAAACAAATTAAGACCACATCCTGCACCAAAAGTCCAGCGCAATGGCAACTGGACAGGGGATATTAGCAGAGATGTCTGCAAAACAGTTTGGTCATGAATACGATGCACGCCATAATTTAGAAGAGTACTCTTCATCAGGGTCGTCTTAACGCATGGGCACACTGGGCGGTTCCCCAGGGGTGCCCATGCTAATCTATGTATGTTGTGACTTGCCGAGTGGTTGTGTAGGTGGGGGTCCCAGTGCACCGCTCTGCCCGGGGGCCTGTAATTCTGTTAAGATGGCCCTGCTCTTAGTGTCAGCTGGTACTACCTAGCTGCACGTGCACTACGTCATTGAAACGGTTTGTGCTACATACGGTAAACGCGAAGTGTCGACATTCTTGAAGCAGCATAAGTCTCAGTAATGGTTGGCAGAGTTGTATTCCTTGCTCACAGTGTGCTACTTCAGAGATTTCACAGCACACAAATGCATTAAAGTATTCTTCTAGGCCACTGAATGTAATGCAGACTTTCTGTTAACTGCTGGTATACGCTGAGCAAGTTCTCATAAGTCACATCATGCTGCTAATTTGAGATCGATACGCTGAACTATTGTTTGATAAAGAGATGTCAAGCTGGTATATCTCGGATTATTTAGCACTTACACAGTCCCAGCTGTCATCTGGGAGGCACACTCCTGTTTCGACTGCACCCTACATCAACCACCAATAGGTGAAGTGAATGGCATCAACTATCTCATTACAATGGCACCTCACAAGGGAGCGGATATGTCAGGCAACGAGTGAACAGTCGGTTCTTAAAAGCAGGAAAAATGAGCGACTTTGACCAGGGTCAAATTGTAATGGCTTGAAAACTGCGTCAGAAAATCACCAGAACAGCAGGTCTTATGGGGTGTTCCTGGTGCACAGTGGTTAGTACCTACCAAAAGTGGTCCAAGAAAGGACAACCAGTGAACCGGCGACAGAGTCGTGGGCACCCAAGGGCCATTGCTGCGTGTGGGGAGCAAAGGCTAGTGGGTCTGGTCCGATCCCTCAGAAGAGCCACTGTGGAACAAACTGCTGAGAAACTTGATGTTGGCCATGAGAGATCTTGCTGCAGAAGGGGTTGCATGTAGGCACCCAAAGTGCCTACAATGGGCATGTGAAAGTCAGAACTGGACAATGAAGCAATGAAATTGTGTTTTTTTGGAGATCATATGGACAGCCAGGTGTATGTGTGTCATTTACCTGGGGAAGAGATAGCAGCAGGATGGACTATGGGAAGAAGTTGAGCCAGCACAGGCACTGTGATGCTCTGGGCAATGTTCTGCTGGGAGACCTGGGATCCTGACATTCATGTGGATGTTATTTTGACACGTCCTACCTCCTTACCTAAAACTCTGTGCAGACCATGTACATGAGATTCCCTGATGGCAATGGCCTCGTTCAACAAGATAACGCGCCCTGCCACACTGCAAAAATTGTTCAGGAATGTTTTGAGGAAGTTGACGGAGACTTCAGGGTGTTGACGTGGCCTCCACGTTTCCCCAGATGTCAATCAGACCAAGCACCTGTGGGATGTCCAAGAAAAACAAGTCCAATCCATGGAGGTCCCACTTTGCAACTCACGGGACGTAAAAGATCTGCTGCTAACTTTTAGGCAAAACGTCAGAGGTCTGGTGGAGTCCATGCCTCGACTGGTCAGAGCTGTTTATGGTGGCTCAAGGGGGGCCTAAACAATATTAGGCAGGTGGTTTTAATGTTGTGTCTGAGCAGTGCACGATACAAACAATAAGTCGGATTACTCTTTTAAATCATGCTTCTGTGAAGTAAACTCCAAAAGTCATAAAACGGCACTGTAACTGTAAATGAAGGAATGCTGAAGGATTCGGGGCGAGTGAAGGAACTGATAAAATTCAGCAGAGCACAAGGCTTATGTCAAAACAAGTCTTCTGAGGCCCGGCGAGGTGAGCTGTGGTGGATGGCGATGCTTTTGTTTCAGTTGGTGGCCACCTATCTCAATCCCACCTTCACATCTATGGAGATTCTCAATCCCCAGCACTCCAAAATGGCACGATGAGAAATGCCATCTACTGCTCCTCAGCAGTGGCAGTCAGGCCCACTGTTAGTGCCACATAGTAGGCAGGAGACAAAACTTCACACTGCATTGAATTTGTAGATGCCCAATACTGCAAATACAAAATGTGGCCTTGTAACACATATTGAATGACAATACCAGGGGACTGAAATGAAATGCAAAGGCAAACTTGAACATCTTTCGTCGAAAGAAGAGGATTTAAAACTACAACTGAGGTATGACACGACAAACTGACAGCACTTTGATACAACCAGGATCCACCGTCTGTGTAATGATGTGAAAGAGAAGTTTTTGGCACACAACGTTACTGTACATGAACACGAGCTGGGACTTCAGGTTAAGTGGTTTGCTCACACACTTAATTGAGTGAACCACTCCATCATTCCATAAAAGCACTGCTGCTTCTACAGTCTTGCTTTCAAATCAGACTCCACTGGAACTGTCAAAGCACAAACATCACTGTACTGGAAAAGTTCTCATGATAGACTCAGAAGCTGCTGGAAGAAGCTAACTGCAGTTCTCACAAGCCACCGATGTGCGAATGAGTGTTTGAGACTTTGATACACCTTTACAGGGGTCAAGTACAGCAAGGAGGAATTACCCGCACAGTGCAGTGGATCTTGCATTGCCCTCAGCAGCACAAGTCCAGCATGGTGGACAGAGAAAGCAGCCAAGATGCCGATGCCACGTCTGTACCCAGTGAGCGTATCAAGTGCAGAGGATAGTGTCACAGTGGAGAGGCATCAGCTTCATCTGGGGTGCTGACATTCCAATATTTTCTTAAAAGGATGAACAACACTGCAAGTTCTTCAAAGATCTAGTCAGGGCACCCAACTACCGAGTCAGCAAGGCATTCAAGTCAGAAATAAAGGCCACTGCTGGAGAAATGTTTGATGTTAATTCAGAAAAAAAACAAAAACATCTAAATTTGGAAAGTTCTTCACTGCAGAAACTTCATCGTCACGTGTACAGAATACAGTGGAATATTTAATAGCACTAGGGGGCTCTGCACCCTGCTCGCTTTGCTCGCCCACCCCTGGGTTTGGTTATCTGGATATACAATTTAAAGAGATTGTTATTTTCATGGGAATTGTTACATACTCTTTCGATTCTATGTTGCATCGTTTCTCCATGATCATAAATATACGCCTAACCGAATTGTGGTTTCTTCGAAAATAAACTTGTCGTAGCTTTAATTGTTGCGGGACCTCAGATTCTCATAGCGTATGGTCCACTATTGTGTACGTTTTGAGCATTGAATGATGCAAACGTGAAAAGATTATTGTAGACTTGTATATTTTGCCTGTAGTGTTTGTGGATTTCACTTTCACCAAACAGCAAATCTTTTAATTCTCGCGGCCATGCCTCTTCATTGGAAGGCAACATGAATTAGACGATGTACAAATCTCCGACTTAAACTTTAAAGCCTTACAGCATCTACATACTTCTGACATATCACCTATGTCCATATATTCAATCTCTTGATCTTCCGTTATTTCGCCAAGTAACAATTTCAGTTTGTTTGTGCTAATGCGATCTTTACTTTTTTATTTTTGATACTTTCGAATTTTACTGCTTTCATAATCTGTAACTTGCTCTGCATGTGTATCACGGCAATGTTTTTGAACATCTTTATGAAGTCTTTTATTTCTGACCCCGATTAGACCTACAAGGCTGTCAACTCCACTTGGTCCGGGCTGATTATTACTATCCTTATTTCAGAATTTGCACATAGCTGCTCCTTCTTCTTCGCTTAGTCGTTGACGTGCCATCTAGAACGTCTAAACTTTTTAAGAGCTGGAAGCACATGAAGTGTGTCTGCCAAAAGCATGCCAGCAGCTGAGAGGTTAGATGTCCGTGATCTTGTTTTAAATTGTTTGTAAGTAGGGCGTGACGTGCAGAAGTGACCATCTCATGGATCTTGCTTCCACAGGTTGTAATGTCTAGTCTCGTGTGACGTCAAAGTGTCTCCCCGAGATGATCATCACGTCTCGACCCAAGAATTTTTTATTATAATGAGAGATATCTTAATCAGCATGCAACATGTCTTATTTGGCAACAGTGCCAATATTTTAAGATTATTTTTGTGCACTGATTTGTATTTGTTTTGATTTATGAATGTCTAATAATAAGTAACACTAAACATATGAAATTTTCATAAAAGAAAATACTATATCATGGAATAGAGATGTGCAAAATGTACTGTTCAGCCGAAATTGCAATATGAGTTGTATCATGGGATAAATGTATTGTCTGACATTGACAATAAAGATCACCACTTTACTGGCTCTCGTGGGACATTTCACTTACTGCTACTGGCACGTCTGTCGCTGCATGCTGCCATAAACAATCATCTTGATTAATGTTTACTAGCAAAGCATTTATTTCATACTGCAAAAAAAACACAGCAATGACATCTTTGAAGAAAGTTAAAGGTGCGCTGACAAAGTACAAAGCTTAAAAAACATTCACCTGGATGCAAGTTTAAGCGAGGCTGTCAGGTTAGGTGTAGGGTTAGGGTGCTACGGAGGACATTAACACACCGTGAGAGGAGAGCCTACATCCCGCTCGCTCCACCAGGCTCTCCATCTGGGATAACAATTCTAAACAGTGGCACATAACATTTACCTTCACACAATAGTTTGTGCCATTTTCTACAGCAATTGTAATTAATATGTTAACTTTGGAAGCTGAGGTTTTTAAAGTTGGTTTTATTTCTTTTAAATGTTTAATTTGTACACTCATTTAAAGGATATTTTTAAATTGTATGCTTAATCTTTTTTTGTGTGCATGTAAAAACTGAATGAATAAAAGTTGTACAGCAAAATTAAAACTCCTAATTTCAGTAATTGGCATTTGACTACTTGACTATTGAAGTATGCAAACATGGCATAAATAAAAATATGACAGTACAGGTTTATCTTAGGAAAGTTTTGTGAATGAACACGGGCCCGTCAGTGACAGCCGGATGTCCCCAGTTTCCTTTCTATCAGCTGGTTTTGGAGCGCACATCACTGTTGGCAAGTCCACTTAGTTATTAGGTAACGTCAGAGGCGTGATATGTAAAAAGAGAGGGGATTATGAAAGAAAGGTATAGGTGTACCCATAGAATGAATATGAGCGAGTCCATAAAGTATTAACAATACCCGTAAATCAGACGAGACTCTACATTTCCCTTTCCCAGGTATTTACAGCTGCACAAAGAACTTTTTGCGTGTGAACGTTTGATTCACGTATCTAAAAGTAGAGGCAACTGTTACATAAAGATGTCCTCCACTACTCTATGAGGAGACATTGGTCTTGCTCTGAGGTCTGTTCGGAATGAGGTATGGGAAGTATTCAACTGATGTGAAGCTGATTAGGTCATGAGGTACTTAAACGTTTTAGACTTTCAACTTTTCAGCTAAACTGCTTGATATTACCACTATTGTTTAGAACATTAGAATCATACAGGATTATCATGGCGTTCATTTGTGGACGGCCCTTGTGCAGACTCATTTCCACCAGTCTGTTCCATGAAGAGGATGAATAAACTCGAGCACAGAGCTGTACAACTTTGTTTCTTCAAGAAGCAAATGTAAGATGTTGCTTTGGTTTATAAAGATTTAGAGATGTTCATCTTTGCAACACCATCTGTACATTCTAAAGACTTGAATAAACAGTTTCATGTACATTTTGATGCACATGAACTCTGTGACTGCTTATTTGGGTGGGATGGAGGGAGTGCTGGTAGGCAGATAACTTCATGGCTATGCGGTCAGGAAAAGAACAAACAGCTGAACAGCTCTGTCAGAAACGGATTACTTCTTATCACTCTTCCTCAAAGAAGGAAATAGCAAACAGCAGCCATGCCACAAGGAACACAGGAGACGTCTGCAAAGACTACAGTCAAGGAGCTCTGCTGTGGTACACAACTGGCCCCCACACACACACACAGTGTTTTTATTTTTCTTACTTCTCTTATTCCTGGTTTTATCGTCCAAAAAGGGGTGATGAAGATGACGTAGCTTACAAGTACGAGAGTCTGCAAATAAAACATCAATAGCAAGACAACACCCCAATGAGTACTTGATCACAATTTCTGAAACTCACAGTTAACAGGGCTGCCAGACAACTTACAACATACCCTTTTGGTCATATTAGCTGACAAGTTTAAAAAGCATAGCTGAAAAAACACGAGTGAAGTTAATGAAAGAAAAAAATTCAGTCGCGAGCGTCAATAGGCTTTACTCCCTAGGAACCAAGTTACCCGAACTATTCCATAACATTTCAGTAATTGTTTATCACTCTGATGCTGATCTTTCTGATAATAAAATCACAATAGCAACCGCCGAGAAGAATTTACAATTAATTGCAGAATCACTGTGTTTTTGGGTTCCTCTAGTGTGTCTCTTTCTCTTTGCACGATTTCGCTCAAAAACTATTCAGCACATCGTCATCTCATAATAGGCTTAAGTTTCAAGTTTGGTGTTTTTCCGTCCAGCCCTTTTAGCTCTAAACCGTCCTCAATGACACACAGACAGACAGACACACGTCCATCTTCAAGATATCGATGTTTCTGATATTAGGAGACCCTAAACCGGCGAGATCTGTCAAACACCGGGGAGATTGAAATTTTTGAAGAATCTAAAGCTTTCGCTTCTCCCTGATAGACGACAGGTTACGGTGAGGGAGGGCGGACAGCAGAAAACGCTTACCGAAATTAGTAAGTTCTACATGATGTATGCATGGCCCATAAATAATCACCAGCACTAAATCATGTCACCAGTCAATATTTTCATAACAAAATGGAATTTTCCCTAATCCTATTTTAAATAAAAATTTCTTCATAACGGTGTTAAACATCTAGCTCACGTAAAGGCAATGGGCAAATATATTCCTTTTAAAAATACGTTATTCATTTAACTTTTTGTTCAAATATTACTAGGCACACTGTTGTCTTATGTTGCTTGCGTACGCACAGCACTTTACGTTCGATTACTTATCCCATTAGGCACAACTGCCTACGAGCACTTTGACACTTTTATTCTTATCAGTGGTCTAGAAACTCATTTTGGTGTTTTTCAGGAAGGGGTTGATATTCGAATGGTTGCCATCTTCTGAACAGCTTGTTGCACGTTTTGCACGTTATTACTACATTTCAACAAAGGACCCGTTTTTCCAAAACTGATGCATTTTTTACATTAGACATCTCTTTGTTCTTAAAACAAAAAAATGTGGGCCCTGCATCAATATGGCTAAAGCATATCAGCATTTTAATATCAAAGTAACAAGCCCATAGGACTGTAAATATGCTCTGATTTTACAACAGCTGACAGGCAGTAACTGCTAAACTGTTTTATATATACAGTATTATTTATAAAATACTTGTTGTCTCTAATCGCTGCCTCAGCACTTCATTCATCACTTCCTAAGCCATGCCGGGTTTTGTATTCACTTACCTGTGTGGATTTTCCTCCCAAATCCCCGAGGGTGTATATGCTAAGTTAATTGCCGACTGTAAATTGACCCTGAGTCCGCGCATGCATGCAATGGACTAACATCCCGCCTTGGGTTGCTTCCTGCCTTGATCCATGTCTACTGCTCCGAGAATGGGCTGAACAGACCCCTATTCATTTCAGGGGGTTTGAGAATGTCATTCTACTTTGAATCACAACTTCCTGAATCACAGTGAATGTGGCAGGCAACAATGAAAATACAGTGTAAGACAATACTGTAAACAGGGTCTCACTTTTCTCTGTGCATTCAGTTTCTAACAAAATAAAGTATTCAGAGAACCCCAACTTCAGAACATACAGACATGGTGACTGAACAATTACAAAGGACACGTCGAGTTAAGCGTAATGCCGAGCTAAGTGTGAACTCAAGGGCACCTAGGAGCCCAACAGCCACATTTCGACCTGCTGTAGAGCGAGCGTCGTGCTGCCCCTGGTGCTGTTGCTCACTGCAGCTCCTATTTACCGCTTCTCTTTGGGATCTACAGACGTCCTCACTTTACAGAATGAAAATACAGTCACACGATATAAATTATTACTGGTGTCTTATGGATGGCGATTATCACTACAGCATCCTTTCAAAGTTTGTTTAACTACCCCATCATAAACAGTCAAGGAAAACAGAATGGAACAAAAATGATTACAACTGCTATCTTTGATTGTCTGTTAGTAGGAAACACTTGCTGACAAACCATTGACAATCTTTTATTTAATTGACAATGTTTTATTTAAACTGCTGGGTTTCACGAGTTACACTGAATGTATCACCAGTCCCAAGCGACACCGACTCAGCTGACGTTCACAACTCATCCTGACTGACACTCGTAAAGAATCCCACCAGCATTCGTGCTACCAGAGATGTACTGACATGACACTCTGAATCTCCAGCATGGCTCACGGTCGCTTCAGATGTTACTCAGTGTATGCAGCCCTTGGCGGCTGGGCAATGGCAAAGGTGCTCTTCAGCAACTAAAACTGCACGTCACAAACTACTGTAACAACAGCAAAGACAGAGACTGAGAATGAATGGTCAGGACACAAGCAGAGGTCTCCATTTTTAATACAAAGATCACTGGAATGTGTGCCAGATTTACATTCTTTAGTCGGTCACTTGATTTAAAGAGCCACATGATGGTGCAATCTGCAAAAGAGGCTACCAGAGGAAAACTATTTCTCTTTATTATAAAAGAAAATCTTGGAAGGTTGGAAGGAGATGAGACGTGATTTTCTCAGAGAGACACCTTCACGTCCCGCAAGACGCGTCTTTGTGCCATGAGATTTAACCACTCCTGGGGCCGGAAATGAAAGACAAAGAGTAGAAGATAAAGTAGAACGTCATAAAGAGGTTCAAAAACGTTGCTGTGATACACACGCAGAGCAGGTCAGAGATAATGGAAGTACGAAAATTGGAAAGTCTCAAAAAACTAATAGTAAAGATCACATTAGTGCAAACAAATTGAAATTATTACTCAGTGAAATAATGGAACAGTGAAAAGAGATTGAATATATGGACATCGGTGATATGACAGAAGTGTGCCACACGAGATGAAGATCATGCGGCGCGGCACCAGCAGCAAGCCAGCAACTGATCGAGCAAATAGGAGGTAAAAAAACAAACTGTATGTGTTTCCCATTGTATCACCATTCAGGAGGGGGTGTCGGAGGAGTGACTGTGTCTCCTTGGGGTCCACTCAGCCCCCCCTCTTCACAATGCGAGCAGCAGAGAGTGGCTGGTGCGTAGAGCAGGCCAGGGGGGTCGGTCAGTGAAGCCCCCTAGTATATACACATTTTTTTTTTTTTTGCAATTACTGTACACATTTCTTTCAAATCACATGAAAATGGCTTCAGACTTCATATTTTATCTCAAAGAAAGAGTCAAAAAACACTGAAAGTATGCAATACTGGACGAGTTAGCTTTCTGTGCTGACTGATGCCATTCTGACATACAGATGGAGTCACTATCACTCTGAGTGGGGAAAAATAAAACGCATACAAGTAGTCGCCTACAAGTTTACATTTTAGGCTGATGTCTTCATCCAAAGTGACTTACAACATCTGAGGTACATCTGGTTACGTTTCTTTTTTGTTTTTTCCAATTGGAGCACAGGCTGGTCGAGTGACTTGCTCAGGGTCACACCGTGTCAGTGGTGGGATTTGAACCCACAGCCCAAAGCCTTGACCACTGCGCCACACTGCCTGCTGCCCAAGCTCTCCATGTTCTAACCCTGCTGAATGACGCAGGTGAAGGAGAATGTCCAAAGCACTGTGCCAGTGGCCATGAAGGGGCTCCAAATGAGCTGCACCCACTGCTCTTGATCACAGAATGGTGATGTTAATCAATACAACAAACCGGGAAAACTTTGGAGGAGGCCTGAAAATGAATTCTTCTGTCAGTGTTTAAGCTTGGGTGCCTTCATCCCTGCTCTTCATGGCCCCTAACAGGGAACAGTCCATTAAGAAGGGTCCTTTCTCCTGCTGCACATTTATTTTCTATATCTTGCTTGCTTTTTTCCAGATTAATAATTTATACTTATTCCACTGAACAATTCATATACCATTTGGGACTGTAACCAAAAATCTTTGGAAGAAAAAAATGAAATGTAGTCCATCAGTAGTTTCCAGCAAGAACTACGATCCCCAAGTGTTTTAGGAATTACAAGAAGAGTGCCATCTTTGGTTTAAAAGGGCACGTCACTCTGAACAGGCTTGTGCTTTTTGTTTTTTTTTTGGCTGAGCACATCATTCTGCATTTTAGTCATCAATGAGCAATGAGGAACAGTGGGGAACCCTGCGCCACATCTACCAGCTGGCATGGCTGTCCCAGCACAGCACAGCACAAAAGATTTGACAGGGGGCACGAGAAAAGGCCCAATCAGAGGCTGCGAGTCTTTGGTCCCTGTCACTAAACACTAAAAGGAAACCATCCTTGTGCCATCATGTAAACACTAACGCAGCACCATACGGGGAATTCATTAATCTGTTTGAGTGCCCCGCACTGACAGGCACAGAGTTACAGCTTAGCGAAATCACAACTAATGAAGTGCTTGGCTCCCATGGTATGCAGAATGCCATCCCAGAAGGGCACATGCAGGAACACAACAAGGAGGAACTGAGCACAATTTAAACATCACCTGCTTCGCCAAGACGGCAACTGTCCTAACCAGCGACAGTGGAACAAAGGGGTATCTGCCAAAATGGTGGGGTGCTGGCGATTAGAATTAAAAGGCACTGGACTGAAACTATAAGGATGGTGCTTCCCCAAAGGTTAAGTCACCTAACTGGTCTATATACCAACAAAATACATTTAAATGATTGTAACATAATAGCCTGATCTGGGAAAGGGCATCAGCAAAATATGCAATAATAATAATAATAATAATAATTAAAGCCAAGTCCGGACCATAAAACAATGACAGGGTGACATATGCACAACTCACAGGAACCAAGAGGGCAGCAGCTTTGCTCAAAAGCAGAGAGAGTGGGAATTGAGGAACAGAAGCATCACAGCAGAGAGCCAACAACATGAAGGATCTTACAAGTGAAACAGAACGAGTTTACAATTACAATAATTACAGAAAAATGAATGAAGAGGCCTTATCTACAAATTCAGGCATTTAGTTCAAATAAACTATCGACAACAACATGATGCTTATCACAGTGGAAACGTTTACAACTAACAAAATGCAAGAACGGTCATCCATGCCCACAACTTAGCAAAGAGGGAGCTGTGGCCTATTCCAGCAAAGTTGGGGATAATAAAGATCTATCTATCTATCTGTCTATTCACACACATACCCACATTTGTTCATTTTGGTCAAGTTTGGGGTCACCAGTTTACCTCACATGTACACATCCTAAGGTGTGTGGGGAGGCAATGCAGCCACACAAACATGGACAGTATGTGCAGGACAGACATAAGCTGTGACCAGGACCACGTCTTGAACCCCAGCTCCAGAGCAGCACTAACCACTATGACCCCATACAAACCCCAAAACAGAATACTCAGACCAATCCGCATGACTCACATAAACAGCACGCTTTAAACAAAAGGCAAAGCAAAAGCACAACCGAGTGAACCACAAACATACAGTTCATACGGAAAATGTCCTTTAATTTGCCTTATCGGGGCACTGGCCAGCTTCTGTCTGCTCCACTCTGCCGAGTTCAATGCCCCAAAGATGGTTTAGCTCTGAATTGTGGTGTTTTTCACTGAGACCCAACAGTATCGTTATTTTCCAGCATTTTTATTTTGCAGAACAATTTCTTGTTTTGTTGCTGGTCTCCACACTTTTGACTAATACACGTTGGAACTGCTGTGCACATTTTTAGTTACACTACACCTACACTTACACACCAAGTGGAGTTGTTAAAAGGCTACACATACTACAAAACATCTGCAGATCAGCCTTTTGAACAACTAAAATGTATTTAATTATATAATGCAGTACACTTTAAAGTGCTTTGTAAATAGTCAAACAAAAATTAAAGTTACAACGTATTTAGAACTGATAATTTTCTACTGCAGGTAGGGTTGCACATTAAACCGAATAACCCCAAATTTTAATGGTACAGTACCAGTATTTTGGAAAAGGAACATAAACTTTCCTCTCAATCTCCCCTCCATCACCCCCACTCATCCAACCCAAACCTTCCATTAACACTTGCTATCGCAGTCCCCTTTGTAGACAGACATAACACATTGAAAATTACACGACTGAGGCTTAACGGGGCCAATACCTGACGACCACCCCCACCCCCAGCTGCTGCGATGTGGTGAAGACCCCCCCACCCCGGGACTTCACAGCCATCGTGAGAAAGGTTGGGCGGAGTGCGGCGCCCCAGGGAGACTGAAGTAAAGCGGGCTTTTGGAGTTAGTTATCTGTTCTTTGCTTCAGAACCATTTTGGCACCAGTACTGAAGTCGAAATGCTGGCATCAAAAACCAATTCAAAATGTTAGTACCAATCCAACACTGCCTGGAGGCGAAAAAAAATAACGTTATAAACTGCTGTAGGTGCACGTCAATAATGGAACACGGAAATGTCTGCTCTGAAAGCCCACGTTACGGTGGATGGCTAATCAGTACATCGAGGTGTTTAAAAAGGAACCATCTCGGCGTGCCGACTAACTTGACAGGCACTCTGAAAAACGGCGGAGGTATCGACGGCAAACACAGGGGTTCTGTGACAACTGGAGACAGAATGGGAGATGCTAACCATCAAGAGGAGGAAAAAAGGCTTAACCACCCTGGTCACTTGATGTGGGTGAGAGTCCACACATTCTGAACAATACCTCATAATCACTGAACCACAGGAAGCAGGCACGCTTTGGCGAGGTGGGGAATTTGGGGGATGGGGTGGGGGGGGGGGGGGGGAGTAAGGGTCGCCTTGCTTCATATAGGAACGGCGTGCATTCACACTAGGAAATGTTTTTGGGTGGAGGATCACTTAAATTGGAAACATTCCAATGGCCAACCTGCGATCGAGGACTGTACAAAAAGTGCTGCCAGTTCATGAAAAAAGAAACACACTACATATCAAGTCGAGTCCAGTTACAAAAACTGTGATTCACTACTTACATATAATACCTTCAAAATAATTATCATTATGTGCAATAAAAGAAACCGAACCCCCCAATCGGTTCTTCTCGAGACATTTTATCACAAACGGGAGATAAAGGAGCAGCCTGCATCCGGACCACAGCAACACCACAAACATAAGAGCACGTGCTCAATCAGAGACCACACAGAATCTTTGGAACGTCCCTCGATCTTCATCTCGATAAAACCGCAGAAGATCACCAATGAACAACTACTTACTCTGACTCTCGAATCTAAACAGAAAAAATGCAAAACAACTGCTGAACCGCAAGGAAGCCTTAACAGAACCGGAATTGGGACACGGATGCGGGGCCGCGCAACCTGCTTTCACACAAAAGAGACTTCAAAGGCAAGGAAATGAGCGCGCATGGCACCCCAACCCCAGCAATCAGCCTCCATCCAGGAAAGCAAATTAATTGCTCTGAAATGTCAATGTGCGCGAATCGCCTTACATAAGCCATGCTTTGCAGGACTTTTGCTTTCCCGTCCTCCAATCCGCTCAGGCTATATAATTCTTTCCCCAAACCTACTGTTAATGTGCGACTTCTACTTCTCCGGACTTGACGCAAAGTACTGTCCGAAACAGGCACCCCCCTGATTTTTTGGCGTAGGGGATCTAATCACATATCGCAGGTTTCTTAAAACCTGGCAGCTGGATCCCCTTGCTTACATAACATTAGTCGGAAATCTTTGCTAAAATACTCTCTGGGTCTCGGGCACATGGTTTAAAAACGTCTGTGGGGGTTTAGATATTCATCTTGGTTTTTAAGTAGCAAACGAATGCGTAATTTTATGATTCAGATGCAGTTTAGGGTGTTTCAAAGAGGTTTAACTTTGTACAGTTGCGCAGGGAGGCGGAATCCCTCACCCAAGTCAAAAGTAAAGAACACCATAATACGCGCAACAATCAAAATAAGACATTCTCGATCGCCCGGAACGTCGCCCTGCCGTGACGCGTGAAATAAAGTTGGCACAACCGCAAGTGTATGTTGCACCCAAAAAAGCAGCCAAGTGTCTAAAGTGGAGTACGTAAACTCGATGTAAACACTGCAGTTCAAGTCAGTCTTTTTTTTTTTTTTTTTTGCAACTGCGCGAGCACAGCATTTCAGCTCCAATGCGAACATCCTGCCGAGGCGTCCTGACTTACCCCAAAACGACGATTTCCCCGTATTTGAGCGGCTCTTTAGTGGGGGCGCAATGCTCCTCCTGACTGCTTGAAAACATGGAGTGATTGGGGGGGGCGCTGGACAAAAACTACGCAGCTCACAATTCACTCCGGGTTTGTGGGAAAGAACACTCCAGCACAGAGATTTCCCCTCGGATAACGTCCAAGTAGCATTCAGAAAGCACAGCAATTCAACGTAGCCATATCAGCGGTTGCCTTTCAGCATTTCTGCTCAGTCTAAATAAGTGACACACAAACAGCCGGGAGTACAGTGCAGCATGTACCAACTGACGAAGTAGTGGGGGTGGCGAACGATAATGTGACGAACTCAAATCTCGTAAAATATTTGGACTCGTGTATTTTTTGGAAAAATAACAGCAGCGGAAATATGAAAATTTCATAAAAAATACTGACCTTCTAAAGTCTGATTCAAATTAGATCTTATATATACAGATCGTGTTCTACTAGGTCTCTATCCACCCCTCGGAGTTCGTTGCTCTCACTGAGCCACTGTTATGTAAACAAGACCAGGAGTGGAGATTCTTAAAGGTGCCATACGATAGAACGGAATCCTTAAAGAAGCACCTTACACAGGACTGTTTACACTTTCATTATTCTGACATCTGTTTCATTTAATCCTTCGAATCACAACATGGAGGGGTGAATATTAACTTACTTAAATTCTATACCTAGCGTGGAGACCAGACGTGTCGTCGTCTTAAACGATCTCTTGTAATACTCATTAAATACAGCCTCACAAGAACAAAGGTTCTGTTGAACAGTTTCCTTCCATTTCACCAGAAAAAAAATGCCAAATTTGTAAAAATTGTGATGTTTTTAATTGAACGCAGGATATCCACCTGACTGTTCATCTGTTTTTGCACCTTCTGTTCAGCACAATGGCTTTGAGAAACTAAAGCCCATCATAGTAAGCAATTAGCATAAGGCGAGCTTTAAACCAGACTGGAACGAATGTGTGGTTGCAACAATGGCTCAGTGGTTATGGTTGCTGCAACACAGCATCCAGTAGACTGGGCTGAAATCCCCGGATTTATCAATGTTGATGCAAATATTGCATTATCTTCTTGTGTCAGTAAGGATTTTCCTTCCACTTTTTGATGATTTACAGGTTAGATTGATTGGTGATATTTTACTGCTCTGCTGTGGATTATAAATGAATGTGTCCTGTGCTAGAATGGTGCCTTTCCTAAAACTGCTTCCTAACTAGTGCCCAATTCTTTGAATAGGCTGCAGCTCTACATAGCCCATAACAGGAATATAAAGGACAGAAAAATGGATGGATGAAGGACTGATCATTTAAAAAGGTATGGACACTCACCCTAACTAATGCCAGAAAAGATTTAATTTACATAAAAATTTAGACTCATGAAAAATTAATGAATTGATTTTGTAAATGGTTTCTGGTACAGACAGCAGAAACATAATATTAATAATAACAGGATTATGGACTTTACCAGGGGTGTTGAACTCTGGGGCTGGAGGGCCACAGTGTCTGAAGGTTTTTATTCTAACCCTTTTCCTAATCAGTGACCCGTTTTCACTACTAATTAACTCCTTTTCCCTTCATTTTAATAGCCCTGTTTTTAAGGATTCAGTCCTCTGAATTGATTCCTTTTTTCATTAAATGACAGCCAAACAAAATGAGATGTGAAACGAGCCAACAGATGACCAGCTAAACAGGGATTTCAAACTCCAACCAATTTCACTCCAACCAATCTCTTAATGAGAAACTGATTCTTGCTGTTAATTAAACTAATTATTTAATTCCATGGCTTGTGTCTGCTCCCCTAATTCTGCCACAGCAGGCATTTTCAGAACTTTTTTCTAAGAACATCGTGAAAATGTTTTGATGAGCTGAGAGATCAATCTTACCGAGACCTTGACCTTTCTTTATTTTCAGATGCTGTGTGATGGGCACAGGTGAGCTGGTCATGTGGCAACTTGTTTTGTGTCTCATTATTGTTTGGCTGGTGATTAAGGAAAAAGAGACAACTAAGGGGCCTGAGTCAAGTTAATTAAAACTAAGGCAAAAGAAATTAATTAGCAGCAAAAACTGTTCACTAATGAAGAAAATGGTTAGAATGAAAACCTGCAGCTACTGCGTCCTCCAGGACTGGAGTTCGACACTCGTGGACTATACCAATAATATCACATTAATATTTATAATACAATTGATAACAATAACAACAATCATCATAGCACTGTTACCTCATAGACTCAGACTGGGTTTAAATCCTACACCTGGCCATTATTTATAATGTCTTTACATTTTCTCCCACAGTCTACCTGAGTCTTCCCCTTAACTCTCTGGTTGCTCCACAGACGTGTGTGTGTGTGTGTGTGTTAAGTTTATGTAGCAATTCTAAATGTGAGCATGGGTATGGGTATGGGTATGGGTATGGGTATGCGTCAGCCCTATAACTGACATGTATCCTGTCCATGGTTAACTCCTGCCTCATGCTGGTGTGATAGGTTCAGTCACACTATGCTTCTGAACTGGATTAAAAGCTAGTCAGCAGTGTCTTGGCCCACTCACATTTTGATTTAAGATTGTAAATATGTTAGATAAATCAGCTGTTCTCATCTAAAGTTTTCTTACATTTAAGTTGCATTTAGAAAATGGGGAAAAAACTCACATGAACAGCGGGAGACAATGCAAAGTTAACACATAAGGCAGTATAAAAAGCAAGTCTCTAGAATATTAAAAAGATAATTCCTAGTGAGAGATTTTGGGCTATAAAGTGATAATATTCATAAGTCATCTGAATATTAAAAAAACTATTAATTAATTTATATAAAATATGTATCAAATATATAATTAATACAAACACCAAAAGCCACACAGGAGTACTTATACTGTATATCATACAACATGTAGAAACGCCACACTATATGAAGGTAACGCAAAGGAACACTGAAGCTTTAAAGACACAACTAACATGGGGAACTGTATCATCCATAGTAGATATTATTATCATAACAACGAGAGAAGAGGAAGCGCTGGACTCCATTCATACACAAATGACACACAGCATGACAAAGGGCCTCCATAGATTAATAAATGTATAACATACCTACCGTATATGCCTTACACAAGTATACAGACAAAACATAACACTGAAAAAAATGTTTAAATGGCATTTATTCATAGTGGGTGAGTTTTGAGAATGCCTTTATTGTTCTTACAAGACACAGTTTTCTTGATATCAGAAGGCCCCGTTTTAGCTGCACAAAGCTTCCCTTTAACACATAACTTGGTCCACAGTGCCAACCCCACAACCTCAATCATTCATTGTTTTGAGCTAAAATGTGAATTTGTTTGTAACTAAATTCTAACTATGGAAATTCATGGATTGATTGATTTAGTTGCATTCCCACTAGCCCAGGTTTTACATTTATTATTTCTATCTTTATTAACTTTTAGTGTCTAGGTGTTGTTTAACAGCCAGCAGACATATTGGTGACCTTTATGTGTAACTAGAAAATATGACTAAATATAGTGTATAATGGATAATGTATATTTTGAGATGAAACAGAAAAGTAGAGTAGTACTTGTGGGTTAATGCAGAATACCATTGACCATAATATTCTTAGAAATTTCCTTTTGGTTAATGGGTGGGCCTCTCTGGCAGTGTCTTAAATTGGTTTGAGTTTTACCTGGCAGGTGGGAAATTCTTTGTTACTTGTGGTAATTATACCTCAAAGACACATGATATTCTATATGGTGTTCCACAAGGCTCTATCCTGGGTCCTCTGCTCTTTTCGATCTCCATGCTTACATTAGGTCAGATTATCTCAAGGCATAATGTGAGCTACCACAGCTATGCTGATGACACACAACTGTATTTATCAATAGCACCGGATGACCCCGACTCTCTTGGTTCACTGACACAATGTCTTACTTGTGTTTCTGAATGGATGACTAGTTATTTTCTCAAACTAAAAAAGGAGAAAACAGAAATCTTAGTGAATGGCAAAACTGAATATAATGAGGGTATTATAAATAAACTTGATCCATTAGGCTTAAAAGTCAAGACAAAGGTAAAGAATACAGGGGTAATTATTGATTCTGATCTAAATTTTAAATCACATATTGATCAGATTACTAGGACAGCATTTTTTTCACTTAAGAAATATAGCAAAAGTTAGATCTCTTATAACCTTGCAAGATGCTGAAAAATTAGTTCACGCTTTTGTTTTTGATCAACTAGATTACTGTAACGCACTACTCTCAGGACCACCCCAAAAAAGACATCAATCGATTGCAACTTGTGCAGAATGCAGCTGCTAGAATCTTAACTCGGAAAAGAAAATCCGAGCACATCACCCCAGTTTTGATGTCACTACACTGGTTACCTGTGTCATTTAGAATTGACTTTATAATACTGCTTATGGTTTACAAAGCCTTAAATAATCTCGATCCATCCTGTAGTTTAGAATATCTATCACCTTACACTCCAAATCGTAACCTTAGATCTTCATATGAGTGTCTGCTTAGAATTCCAAGAGCTAAACTTTAAAGAAGTGGTGAGGTGGCCTTCTGCTGTGATGCACCTAAAATCCGGAACAGCTTACTGATAGAAACACGCCAGGCTAATACGGTGGAGCACTTTAAAAAACTGCTAAAAACTCACTATTTTAACATGGCTTTCTCATAGCTTCATTTTAGTGTAACCCTAATATTCTGTATATGCATTTAATTATAATTTAATAATCTGTACTGACCCCCCTAATTTCTCTGCTGTTCTTTTTGCAGTTTTCTGTGATGGTGATCTGCACCCCAGACCCCCACCAGATCAGGGCACCGTGCAGTCCCTACATTGTTGGATTGAAGGCCAGAGGTCCACATGACCAGCATCGTCTAATTCTTCCACATGGAGCCTGAAATCCATGAGGACTGACTGAGATCATTTATGGTAGGTAGAATGCCTAGAGGGGGCTGGGTGGTCTCATGGCCTGGAACCCCTGCAGATTTTTTTTTGTTTGTTTTTTCTGTCCTCCCTGGCCATTGGACCTTATTTTTATTCTATGTTAATTAGTATCACCTAACTTTATTTTTATATTTTTTTCTTTCTTCATCCTGTAAAGCACTTTAAACTGCATCATTTGTATGAAAACATGCTAAATAAATGAATGTTGTTGTTGTAAGAACAATCACAGAGACTTAAGATTGAGCGATGATGTTTTCAACACGGTTATAGAGAATTAAAAGGTTTCAGGACTTTTTGGAAAACAAAACAAAAGAGACGAATTGAAGCAGAAAAAAGTTGATGCGAAGTAAAGATATTGTAGTGGCGAAGCAGGAAGGTTTGCTGTTTCCCAGGGCTTAGACTTTGGTTCAGTTGAAAGCATGCACTCTGTAGAGTCGGGATGCTCCTTCCATGCTCACTTGGGTTTCCTCTCACTCTCCAAAGATGCGCCGTTAGGTTGAGTGCAGACTCTTAAGTTGGACTGATGTGAGTGAATATCCCCAAAGATTTAAAAGCAGAACTCAACTCTACCATGTATCTGTTGCTGCTGGGATTTGGCTTTGCTCACTGGTTACTCTGTATGGCAAAAACCACATTCAGAGACTGGGTGGCTGGCTAGATATTGAAGAGGGGTGAGGCCTAATAAGTCCTAAAGGTAGATGAGAAATGTACATATGCACGTAAGTAGAGAAACCAACTTAGCAGAACAGTTTGATGAGAGGGTCGGCACACAAAAATAATGTTTAAGTTGGTGACTTATTTTAAAATAGTGCTCTCATTATTCCAAAAATAAAGTCACCAACTGTGTGCTTCTTGCATGTTCTCTTTGTGCTCACATGGGTTCATCTCCAGGGACACTAGTTTTCCTCCTAAATTCCAAAAATGAGCTGGCTAATCTAAATCATATGGCCTTGTTGCAAACCCTACTAGGATTGGTCCTGGACCTAACCCCACCACCACCATCCAATAACTGGATGAAAAATGGTGTTCCCTGCAGTGGGTAGGTCCTCCATTCAGCACTGGCTTCTAACGTGCATCCAATACTGTCTGGATTAAGTCCAGTTGTCTGCTCCAGGAAAATAAAATGAAGAAGTTTCCATAAATGAATGAACGAGTGAATGCTATACTGTATGTGTTTAAAGGTGCCAGAGTGGCAGAATAAACAGCATTGTCAAATCACAGCAGTAGGACTCTAGGTAGGGTTGCCAGACGTCCCTTATATACAGGACATGTCCCATATTTGATAATTCTGTCCCTTGTCCTGTACTGACCTTTCAGGGACACCCAAAGGTCCCGTATTTAGTTGATTTTTAAATTTCGTAATAAAAATTTATTTTTACTACCTTCTTACGGTACTTAGTTGTAACTTTATAAGTAATTATACTTTCTTTTCTCAGATTCTCTTAATGAAAATAACCCAAAACTAACGAGGAAACTCGTGTTTGCTGCCCGTTTGTAACTTGTTCAGTTGCTGTGGTTGGCTGAGGACACTGACACTCTTCTCTTACCCTTTAGCACTCCAGCCGCGCTGCTGTGCAGTTCTCTATCAGCATTGCAACGTACAGTGACTGTCAACAAAGTGTGTTCTTACTACTCACCACGGCCCACTTTTTTTCCAACTGCCTGTATTAAATAATATTTCTCTGTTGTCTGTATTAAATAAATATTTTCAAATGATTTTACTTTTGTTTTCCTTAATACCCATTAAAATCTTTGCTTTAAGTTTTTAACATATGTTTCTACTTTTATATAATATATTGGTCTGGGTGTGTTGGGGGCATGTATAAATTTATATATATAGTAATATAGAGAGATTTTAAGAGTGTCCCGTATTTCTAATTTTCTAATCTGGCAACCCTAACTCTTGGTCATCTCTCTATGGATCTTGCATGTTCTCTCCATGTTCACATGGGGTTTCCTCCAAGGATTCTGACTCACCCGACTGTTCAAATTTGTTTTCCTGGATTAACCGCTAGCTCTAAATTGAATTGACTCTGTGAGTGGGTTTGTAAACGTGCCCTGCAATAGACTGATATCCCATCCATGGTTGGTTCCTGGCATGTGCCCAGTGCTGCCAGGATAGACACCAGCTCCCTGCAATCCTAAAATGGATAAGTAGGTCAGAAAATTAATGGTTAGATAGATGGAAGGATGCATTAAATAAATGGAAATATGGAATCTTTTCACGGCTAGTCTGCTTTGTCTTTTACTATTCTTGTTTTAATATTAATCCATCCATCCATTATCCAACCCCCTATTTCTTATTTCCAACACAGGGTGCCAGCCCACCACAGGGCACACACACACCAAGCACACACTTGGGACAATTTAGAATCGCCAATGCACCTAACCTGCATGTCTTTGGACTGTGGGAGGAAACCCACGCAGACACGGTGAGAACATGCAAACTCCACACAGGGAGGACCCAGGAAGCAAACCCAGGTCTCTTAACTGCGAGGCAGCAGCGGTACCACTGCGCCACCGTGCCGCCCTTGTTTTACTATTCATTATACTGAAAAGACTAAAGTGATATTTATTTGTTTTGCAATGTAAGTGTTGAGTCTCTTAATTCTTTGTATTCACTGGTCAGCCCCTACCAGGGCACATTCATACTTTATAAAGTAAGTAAACTAAAAGCATGTCTTTATACAGGAGAGGAAACTACACTTGCCATTTTGAATTTGATTTTACTTTGCACCTAAAGTTGGCAGGACAGACTGTGGTTTTCAACAATGCAGGCCAGAAGAAGGCAGCTTCAGAAACTTCTAGGATACATGCTCTTTAACTATTTGGCAACACTCAGTTTTTTTTACCAGTAAAGCAGCATGGAGGTTGATGAAGAGCCTTAATTAAACAACACATAAGATCCAGAAAGGACAGGACAATTAGGCATGGATGCGGTATATTGACAGATGCGACATCATGGTTAGGTGAACCAGTAACATTCAGGCACATGTGTTCTCTCATTCGTGGAGTTGAAATCACCATTCATCTTTTGATCTTTCTTTTTACTACAATTTAAGCTAGATTCAAATACAAATTATTTGCACTTTCTTTACTAAAGTGAGGCTACAAATGTAAGCATTTATGAAAGGCAGTAATTTAAAGTTACTATTAATTAAGAAGGCGAGCCAGAAAGGAGGCCAGAGGACACTCCACCTGTCAAACACTGGAATGTATAGGTCCTGTCTCAACAATGCCATTTACCTTTCTTGTAGTGATCTCAGATTGTGGTACTGTGAGTAGGAATGTAAAGGAACACAATTTCCGTCACGCTCACATGTTCACCAGATTTTTGCCCCCAGGGATGGGTACTCTTACCTCGACCTTTATGGTGTCCATAGCCCAGCTGAGAGACAATAAATTGGTAGAGGGAAGGAGGGGTGTGACTTCTGTCAAAGTTATTGATTAGGCCAAGACAGACCAGGTCTTTGAAGACGAGGCCCCCTCCTCTGTCCGCTGGATCGTTCCATCTTTATATATGGGGGTGGAGGGTGAGTCTGCTCTTAAGATACATTCCCAGCTAAATCTTAATGGGATTCAAGTGTTCCTAAAAAGTTGCAGACATAACCATGGGATCTACAGTACTGAAATGCCCTGCCACCCAACACCTGGGAAGTTCAAAACCCTTTTGGTGAATAAGATGATCACAATGGGAGGGCGAGTAGTGCCAAAGTGGCTTTGACTCCAAATGAGTAGACTGGCCTGCTTAATGGCTCATAACAGAGCCCCAGGTGGGGGGCAGATGGAATTAACATTTCACTAGTGCCTTTCACACAAGGCCATCAACAAAGCGTCTAGCAGTCTTCAGACTAACTGCCGGCTTATAAGCCGCTCCTTCTTTGTCTTGCAGGAGTGTTTTCTATTGGTGCCATTTATTAAAGGCAGATTGATTAATCGATACAGGTTGACTCTTTCGATTGTGCAGTATTGTTCTTTGAAACCACGCAGTGAAAATGGCAACATCCTTCCAGCTCGTTCGTTCAAGATCAGTAGAGATCTTGCAGCAGAATGTTCAAATGTTACAGATAAACTGCAATTTATAAAAGAGATCTGCAATCAGAAGGTAAGTGACCCTTTCATTTTTAAGCTTAAAAAAGAGGCGTGATGAAGGTAAGTCAAAGAGTATATGCAAAGTATCCCTACACAACTTTTAACAACGAGTCCACCTACAAAATACTGGTGCAACCAAATGACACAGAACATGCCGATATGACAGTACAAAGTCTGGCCATACCTTTTCAGCACAAGGCCTTTTGCCAGTGGTTTAATGAGTAGAATAGCTTCACTTAAAATATGCATCAAAACATCAAGATATCATCAGAGCTTTGAGTGATTCGGAGGTGTTAATACTTGAGAACTGCTTGGACTAATCACAGGATAGCTGTCATACTGTTACCAAAGAATTAAAATACTCCAGCAGCAAACCTTTATATCTTAGACCATTTAATGCCCAGGGCGGCACGGTGGCGCAGTGGGTAGCGCTGCTGCCTCGCAGTTGGGAGATCTGGGGACCTGGGTTCGATTCCCGGGTCCTCCCTGCGTGGAGTTTGCATGTTCTCCCCGTGTCTGCGTGGGTTTCCTCCCACATTCCAAAGACATGCAGGTTAGGTGGATTGGCGATTCTAAATTGGCCCTAGTGTGTGCTTGGTGTGTTTGTGTGTGTCCTGCGGTGGGTTGGCACCCTGCCCAGGATTGTTTCCTGCCTTGTGCCCTGTGTTGGCTGGGATTGGCTCCAGCAGACCCCCGTGGCCCTGTGTTCGGATTCAGCGGGGTTGGAAAATGGATGGATGGATTTAATGCCCAGTAATGATAGTGCTCCATTAATAGCATGAGAACTGGAATGTCCCAGATGTTTGAAGAGGCCACCATACTGCCATATTTTATATATGTATATACACACACAGACACATACACACGTGTGCGTGTGTGTGTTAGTAAAGCAACTGCAACATCACTCTGTACATGTGAAGCACCTTGGGATGATGAGGTGAGACATAACAGTTTTAGACCGTTTTAGGCTGAAGCAAATCCTGCCAGCGCTTGATGACATAGCTCAAGACAGGGCCACACAGAAAGTTACTATCAAACATTATATTAAATAAATTGTGCCTCAAATTGCTCATACACCATGAGATTATACAGTACATGCTACAAACAAGTTACACAAGCCAACTATACTGTTTTATTTTCTAATGAGCACTTTAAAGATACTACTACAGTATTCCAAAAGGTCCACCCATTACACTCATTGCACCCAAGACAAGAATCAGCCCTGAATGGCACACCCATATATACCTACACTCAGCCATTTTAGGGTCACTTGTTAAATTAACAGTTACATTTTTGATATGTGACCACAAATTTGGCTTCCCAGTGAGACACTGGGAGGAGAAACCAACCTGGAGAATGATCAGGCTGAGAAATGAAGCCAGGATTCTGAGGCCATGAGGGAACAGCTTTAAAACTATACTAAATGTATTATCAAAATTGAATAAATCAAATAAAAATCTCTCTCATTAATTACACTTAATCCCACACAAGTAAAAATATAGAAGTTAAGCCCACAGCCCCAGACCCAATGTCCTCACCCTGTAACAAAAGTGAGGAATGCAGACTTGCAGGCAACCATCAAACATGGCTTTCCCCAGACAATAAAAGCTTCAGCTGTAAAGGGAATTTGCATGGTAATAAAAGAAAGGCACTGTCATCAATTACAATGATAACTGCTAATTCCAAAACCAGTCAGTTAAGCAAAATGAATGGACTCCTAGAAGGTGATCCAGCCAAACTGAGTCCTATTGTGTTGTTAAGGGCTGCTCTTTGTAATGTACCCAGGTTTTATGGGGTGTTAACTGAAAGTCAAATATGACATTTCATGTTGACTTGAGAGCACATGATAAAGGGTATATAATATCCTTCCAGTTATAGATCACATGACAGTTTTCAGCACATACAGTATACATAAAATAAGATATTGTGTATGTGTGTGTGGTGCTGGCTGGAGAGCTTGGGTTGTAAATAAACAGTGAAAAGGAAAAAGTTTACCTACATAACTGTAAACACTACATAAGCCAGTTTAGGATATATATATATTTTATATACATATTACATTTAAAGTTTAGGTTAGCAAAAACTGAAAAAAGGAAATATTAGAATATTACAAATGGACCTTCTTCAAGGAAATCTAGTAGGTTACAACCTACAGATGATCTGCAGCAGTTAAAGCATATTAAGCCTTACAAGTTGAAGCACACAATTTACACAGGTGTCCCATCTTTTGTCGATTACTAAAAAACCCACTGCTGTCTTAAAGCAGAGTTGGAAAGGACTACTTGGACAATATTACACTGCATAATGGCAAGAAAACAGCAATTAACAAATGAAATGAGACAGAGCATTACCCTTAGAAGTGTAGGCCTTTCATTTAGAGAAATTACAAAAAAAAAAAAAAAATTGAAGTGTCAATGAGTACAGAGTCGTACACAATCCAAAGGCAAGTGGAATATGGAAGAAACTCTGAGAGGAAGAGATCTGGCAGACCCCAAGTCATAACCCAATCAGAAGACAAGTTTGAGGGTCACCAGCTTGCATGAGAAGAACCTCACAGCACAACCTGCACAGCTTCATTTACTTTAATTGTGCAGAACATCTGTAAGTTGTAACCTGAAAAAGGCACATTTGAAATATTCTTATTGTGTGTGTGTGTGTGTCCTGCGGTGGGCTGGCACCCAGCTCGGGGTTTGTTTCCTGCCTTGTGCCCTGTGTTGGCTGGGATTGGCTCCAGCAGACCCCCGTGACCCTGTACTTAGGATATAGCGGCTTGTATAATGGATGAATGGGTGAGATTTCCTTTTTTTTCAGTTTTTGCCAACTTAAACTTTAACATTAACCTCTGGCAGTTTATTGCTTACCTTTTCACCAGTTTTGGTCATTCATTGAATTTCAAATGACTACATTTGATGAAAACCATTATAAACTGAGGTGTTCTAAACCTTTTTGATCAGTAGTGTGTATGTGTGTATAATATGTAATAGAAGAGACACAACCACATGAAATAGTTGGAGTACCACCTTGATGACCCCATTTAATTGAAAAGGATGAAAATACCAAAGCATGCAGCAAGACATTACGTCTTTTCAGACAGGAGCTCAGAACTGTAGCAAGATGTCCATTTCCGGGTTATATGATGACTCTGCAGGAAAAGGTGTGTTCAGGAGGACGGAAAACAGAAGAGACATCAGTGATGGAGTGGCTGCCAGTCTTCTGTTGTGCAAAGGAAGGAAGACAGAAGGCATTAGTCCACAGCGCCACCCCTGGTTCAGCAAGTAATCACCATCACCAGAGACCTTAAACTACCTCCCATGTGCAGGTACGTGACTATATACGTTTATATGGTCATGAATGAAGTTGAAATTTACTTATGTCCTCCAATCTTCAAGTACTGAGGATTTTACGGGGTCTGCTGTGGAGAGATTTAAAAAATTAAACACAAACACTTGTTGTTGCTTGGAGAATCTGTGTTCACCAATTGAGCGGATCTAGTGACCACAGTGAGACAACTAAGCACGGCTAGAATAACAGCCCCATGGGCCCTTGGGTGCTGAAGTTTAAAAGGCCCAAAAACATATTATTATTGCCAACTTTTTATCGGGTCAACTTCATCTTCCATTTTGTTCATTATTGTATTTCAATGAATATAACAAACTAATTGATGAGCGCAACATCCCATCTGCAGTAAAGTAACTTTCTTCTAATAGTGCAGTTAAAGAAATTTATGCCAAAAAGGTGAATGAAACTGAATGTTTTGGGTTTGCATATTTGCACTAAATAAAGGTCTGACTTTGAGTTGTGTTGTGGGTCTTATTTCATGCAGTGGCCTCTTCATCCTCCACATTGCTGCACATGTTAATATCAGTATTATGAGATGCCACAAAATTGGACAGCACATTGCTGCTAGAAGCAGCCATATTAGCCTTTTCCTGATCGGACTATTTGTAAGGTCACTCTCATTAGTCTCAATTTGAGTGTTTAAAGCGTCAAAGCGAACTTTATTGTCATTGCAACCATCTACAAGTATACAGATAGACGTAATTGCAAAGCTCAGGTTCCACAGTGTAACAACATGAAGTGCAAATAAAAATCAAAGTTAAATTAAAATTAAAACACAAACAAGACAAGGAATTGTGCAAAGACAAGACAAAGAAGTAGCAGCAATATGGCGTGTAGTAAGCAATATGAACATTGATGCAATGTATGGTATTGTGCAATCTAGATACATAAATATAGTCAATAAATATGTATTATAATAAATATAAATAATAGATATAGATAATACAGCACAGTGTGAGGTAGTACAGAAATGGCTGCATGACTCAGAGTATGATAATAGTTGTTTAAGACGTGTAAACAATGGCAGGTCAGAATGCATCACAGCAGAAGGATGTCAAAGTGCAGTGTGCAAAATAATTTACAGCTTGTTCAGATTATCATGTTCGAAATAGTTTTCACCAAAACAGTATCTTTTGTTTCTCTCTCCTTATTTAAAGTTTTCATTTTGTTGCACCACTGGGCTCTCATTTTGAAGGACTACCCATTTAGTTGTTGTTCTCTTTTCCAGTACTGTAACATCAAATGTGCAATCTTATGCAAGTAACCCGTAGACCCCTGCTCTAATTGTGCCCTAACCATTCATATTTTTTTTTTTTAAAACATTTTATTTAGATCTGATAGTATAGGTTAATAATTGAGAGGATCAAAGTGGGGTTGGGGTGGTGCTGGATAGCAGGTTGATATGAGGGCTTGTCAATTAAAAGTAGGACTTTTCCTGTTATTAGAATATCTTTTCGCATATGCTGAGGCCCCCTTTGCGAGCAGGGCACCATATTGAGCAGTCAAGTCATCCTGATGATAGATCTGGCCATGCCTCTAACACTAGAAACAGAAGTGGATCTAGCAAAGATAAGAGGACAGCAGCAGTTAAGGTGAGGTCATCTGCAAATTTAGATGTAAACTCCAGAAAAATCACCCTGCCGAGTCAGTGCTCCTCTCTGGCATGAAACTCATTACTGTTACTCAGTCATATCCTTTAACTTTAAAAGTTGTTTTCTTCTCTGTGTTGAATTTAGACCCATAGCATCAGAACTGATGTTCACTTTGGAGAGCTGGGAGGGAGACAGAAATGAAGTTAATCCCCTGATATGCAGGTAATATTGAACATTCTACTGATTCTGTTGGAGGCGAAATTCAGAAAATGAACCGACATTTCCATTCAAACTGAGCACAAGAATTTGAAGGCAGCAATGCACTCAAGACTGAAAGGAGGACATTCATTTACACATGCACTCTCAGTCTCACTGATACAGTGAGTTAATCGCAAGTTGCCAGTCAACATGACTTATAAAAACCCATCTGTAAATTTACTTAACATACTCCGTTCAGTGTTCTGGCTTCATGTGAAGTAGGAGTCTGTTAAACAGACATTAGGTGAATGGTAGGACGTAGACTGGAACAAGGTACTCGGGTAGCCTCAGATGCACTGAACACTGCGCCACAATCTCTTTAACATTACAAACACAGCTTTGATTTTTTTATTAGAACTGATATCCAATGCGAAAGTGCTATAAGACTTCAATGAAGAAATTAGTGCTTTATCAGTGGCCTCTCACTTTTGTGGTAACTACCTAGAAACAGCTGTAAGGAGTATATCGAGTCAGCTGGGCTGTTTTCTTCAGAGGAAATGACATTCAAAGAATAACACACTCATTTAACAATTGAATTTTTAATATCAATGATAATTTTGATAACTCCAGCTAATGGCAGTTCAGGGCTGTAGAATAGAGTCATGTCCACTGAAGAACTAGTCAAAAGTAGGACACAGCCTTACAGGATGTGCAAAGGGCTGTAGTTATATAAACAGATAGATAGATACTTTATTAATCCCAAGGGAAAATTCACATAATACTTATATATTTAAATAAGTAGATCAGTGCCTTGACTGACTTTTTCAAAGTAACAAGCAAGCTTTAGTAAGATAAGCACAGAAGTAATGCAAAAAGGGGCATATCAGAAAAGACAACTTGTACTGCCATGCCTTCACTGACATAATCAGCAACAAACAGGTAAGACTGATGGCCGTAGGGTAAAGAACATCACCACTGGACACTAGAAGTCTGATAAAACATCTTATCTGATAATCCCAGTTCCTGCTTATTCATTAGGATGACAGGACCAAGTCTGTAGATGTATGGATCCACCCTGCTGGTAATCAATAATGCAGGCTGGTAGTTGAGATATATGCATGGCACATATTGGCACAATCAATTCAAGGAGAGCACCATTGAACATTTCTGATGAGGTGTACCCCTTCATGGCAGTAGTGTGTGAATAGGCTTCTTCAAGCAAGATAAGCTTACTAAAACATTAGGAAAACCATGTAAATGTTACAAAAACATGACAGTGGATTCTGGGTAATATAGTGGCTTTAACTGATCAGATATTAATCTATTCGACTGTCTCTGGAATGAGTTGGGAATGAGCTGTTTGCATTAACTCATTTGCTCCTGGTTTAGGGACAGGAACATTTTGACCATTTTTGTCTTTACCTTAATGAAACTCAGGACACTGGAGCTGCAAGACAGCAGCAATATCCCCTGGGTCACTAAAACACCCAGTGTTACACATTTACACATCCATCCACTTTGTAACCTGCGTATCCAGTTTGGGGTCACAGTAATCCAATTCCTATCCCAGCAACAGTGGACTAGGCAGTAGTGAAATACTGGCTCAGAAAAAGTACTGTGCAATTAAAAAGTATTCAATAACTGTTTTGTTTCTGGTTAATATGCAGACCCTGTGAAGGCATTGTCAATGCTGTTACCTTGTTTGTGTCCAGTGGCCTCTGGCCTCTTATGACCCCTACATGGAATAAATCATGTTTGAGAATGTGTGTATGTACAGATATTATCAGGAGTCTGTCCTTCTATATGATTTGTCTGTTCCCTTTGACTTCTGTACTTATTACTACAACAATTAATTTTTGTATAGCCCAAAACCACACAAAGAATGCCTCAAAGGGATTTATAGGCCCAGTTTGACTTACAGTCCCCTCAGCCCTGACTTTAAAAGGAGACAAGTAAAAACTCCCGAAAACCCTTGCAGGAATAAATGGAAGAAATCTTGAGAAAACCAATTCAAAGAGAAACCCCATTGCAAGTAGGTTGGGCATGCAATGGGGGTCAAAAAATGGGGTAAACACAACACAGTCCTCTTCACAGAGCTAGATGGCCAATCTACTATTGCCACCTCAGTAATACAATATAATAATACAAAATAATTTGTTATTGCACAGCTCTCCTAACCAGGTTCGGGCACAGAGCACCACAAGACCTCTCAAAGCATGATCCAAGAATAGATTATACCAGTCACTAAAAACAGAACTAGCAAAGATAGATAAATAGATAGATGTTAAAATACACAGAAAACAAAGTAGAAACTGATTAACATTAATGAAAACCAACACTTTCTGTCCTTTAATTAATGGTAGAACTATGGCCAATTAACAAAAGAGGAGATGAAATTGTAAGAAAGAGTACAAGTCAGAGACCTGGAGACCTTGGTCAGGTCAGTACCTGTTAATAAATGTTGTAGTACTTTTGTTTCTGTACAAATAACTAACCAACAGAAATACAGTGTGCACAGCTAATCAGCAGCTCTAGTCAGGGTATGCTTAGACTAAAGTAGTGAGTCTTCAGCATGCATTTAAAAGCTGAGACTGAAGGGGCACCTCTTATAGTAGCAAGCAGCTCATTCCACAGCTTCGGGGCCCTGTAACTACTTAATCTTCTGCTATTAATCCTTGGAATCATAAGCAGGCAGGAGTCTTGAGATATCAATGTGCACCCTGGTTTGTAAGTAATGATAAAATCAAATAACTATGTAGGACCACAGCCACTTAAGGCTCAACATTTTAATAGAATTTTGAAATCAGCCCTAAACGTAACTGCGAGCCAGTGTAAAGACTTAAGAACTGGAGTTATGTGCTTTTATCTGTTGGTTCTTGTAATAATTCTTGCAGCAGCAATTTGAATTTACTGAAAGCACTATAATGCAGATTTGAACAGCCAGTGAATAAAACAATGCTTAATTTTATTTTTTTCTTTTGCCACTTGAGTTCCACAGTATTTCATGTTTCAACTTGCTTGCTCTCCCAGACCGTAATGTGTCCCCCCCCCCCCCCCCCCCCCACTTTCAAACCGAATAAAAAAAAGGTATATTTTGTTATGTAAGGAAGCAGCATTTCCTTTTAAAACTAAAAAGATACACAAAATAGAATTTTGCAGTAGTGCATATCACAAGCAGAAAGAGTGCATGGAGGGGTGTGTGGACTACTACCCACAATAATAGTAGAATTAAACAAGATTAGATAGGAGACTGTATGAGGGTGGGTGGGTGTGTGTGTGGGGCAATTAGAGATGTACCACAGTCATAATTTGCTCATTTTTCTAGACAGGAAATCCCAGATTGCTCTTGCTTGCTCGAATTGTGAAGTGCAGCAGCTATATTGAGACCAGGGCTAGTCTCTCATTATTTGTTATTAAACTTCATGGAAACCTCATTCCTTCTTAATCCTTATAATTACTATGAAGAAAACATAATTGTTAATTACAGGATTTGGGGAACAGCTCAGTCAAGACATAGAATTAGAACCACCCAAAGGGAAATCCTGTATAGAGTCCACAATGTCATGGCAACACACGAATATCTTTGAAAATGGAAATGGACACCGGGTACAGGTCTAACTGGCATGTCCTCTTACTTCACGATCACATCAAACCCCTATGCATTCTTAACAACCACTCATGTTCCAAATGTGCTTACTGTATTTTTGTACCTGTTTTGTTGGGAGGGCGACTGGTGCTATATTCCAGCAGCACTGGTTTTGCATCAGGAAACTGATTGCTATTAACCCATCACACAATGACCAGGCCAGAACACAAACTCCAGACTCTAGAGCTGTATGGCAGCAGTACAAGCTACTTTATCATATTCCCCCAGACACTGATCCTGGCAATGACAGATACGTCCTGGTTGTTTCTAGTTGCTGAGAAACAATGCAGTAAAATGCAATCAAATTATATGACTTCCTAAATGTTGGCCAAATGCCTCATGACAAGACAGCACCAGGCATGTACCACTCCTACAGGTAAATATTGACACGAGAAGGAAACGCCTCTAGTGTTTCACCCGAGATGGTTTGTCGTTTGCTGTGGTCTGGCTTGGGCTTGCCTGTTCCTATGAATTCAGAGGAGTGGCCTCACTTAGCTATAAATGGACAATAAACTAGTTAAATGTTACATTAATCTTGCAAACAATCAACACCTCTTAACTCAAGAAAAGCACAGCTAAGGAATAGTTTGGTCAGAAGCATGGTTCTTTGTCCAAGCCATGATTATTGATATAAATATATTTAATGCGGAGATGTGCCTTTGAGATATACAATAGTGGGAGATAACATTCTTAGAATATAACAATTTGATTTGGTGGCAGGCTGTGCCTTTTAGCTTGCAGGACAGCTGGAAACAGCCAAGGTAGTTAGAGAAGTATGCAGGAGGAGCAATACAGTCGAGTTTTATTTCACATTCAGTTTCATATTAAACATTTGCATCATTTTTAAACATCCATTTTGTTTTTTATTGCTTTAATGCTATTCTTTCCATTGTTTCACATTTTTTTCAAAAATATTTTTTGTCTGATGTTTATAGAATGTACTGGATCATGAAGCTAGTTAAGTAGTGCATGAGAATTAAGCACCTTGTCTCATGTTAAATATGGTGGGCAGTGGGGTGGGTGGCATTATTTAAAATGCCTGCCCTGGCAGCACCGGACCATAGCCACCTAGTGATAGATGATGTAGCAGAGGAAATAAATGAGATGAGATAATGGCTTTGGGCTGAGACCTGTAAGGACCTCTGTCTGTGGATTAGACATTGCAATTGTTTTTAATTGAGCAGCTTTAATGTACAGTATAACATCAGCAAAGATAAGAGAAGACTAGCTCTTTAATATGACATCGAAGTCCACACTGGCCTTATTTAATCACAGTGAACCCTGACATGACCCACAGAAGAGTCTGCAAAATTCTAGACATTGATGAGGAGTTTCCTTAGGCTGCTTGGATTACAAGATGTATCACAAAGTCATTTACATGAACATATGTACCTATCAGAGCTGCTAGACGGATGAACTTTTGATTCATGGTGCATGAGTACCCCATGCTGTTTTTTTCTTATTTCTGTATGTCATTTTGCATTCCAAATAGACACTTAGTGGTGCCATCATGCTGCTGATCTATAACAGTAAGCTTGTCTAAGTTGCATCTTCAGTTTGCAACTATTATTTAGTGTTATGGTCTGGAACAAAACAATGTTACACCTGTAGACAACAAAGGCAATGATTCATAATGTTTGACCACAATTTTCTCGTCTATCAACAATGGAGGATTTACTACCTTCCACAAGCAGCAGATGCATACCTACCATTTCAGAAGTTGTGGAGAGTAAATGTTCATGTTGATATGCACTATATTTGTGGATATGTCTGCATCTTTCGTGTCAGATCTTTTTGATTTTTACAACTCTGGTCACAAGGCTTGAGGGAGGAGGTTCTTATTTTTAACTGATTCAGAATGAGGTAAAATTGTTTGTGATCAATAAAATATTTAACACCAATAAAGTGTTTAGGTGGGTAAAGAACATAACCTGCAGAGAATGTGACACTAGCTTCTTCTAACGGACTTTAATAGGGGATGCACCACGGAGAGATTAGAACAAAATGGACATAACAGTTGTACATTAAAGAATCAAGATGTAGAGTGAGGGCCTTGAGATAGTTTCCCTTCAAGATTTAAGCTACAGGATGGAGGTTACTCTACACTAGTTAAAAACATTCATGTGAGTTTATAAAAAAAAAACAATGGGGACATAATCACTCCTTAAAAATAATAGCCTGTACATGTTCCATCCATGCAGATTATACATGTGCTAGAGAGATCGAACTTAAATGCATTAAAAGCCTGGTACATAGGGTGCAAAGAAATGACATAGACCCTAAATCAATTATGCTGTTCCAAGAGAAGACTGAAATGAAAAATGTTCACAATAAGCCAGAGCTGGAATTCGTGAAGCACTGCATGAGCATACATCTGCAAAGGGAAACAAGTTAGTACATGTACACATCCTGGAACACTATTCAGGTGCACTTGGGACTTTATTCTTTTGAAATTTCAAACATTATAAAATTATATTAATTTACATTATCTAAAAGACGTTTATTAAATATTTCTGTAACAATAAGTCAAATCTAAAAATAACACTCAGAATATACTGCAATTAAATCTATTACCAGAGTTAATAAAATACATTTTAAAAAATAGTTTACAATATTACACAGTGTTCAATTCCCGGGTCCTCCCTGCGTGGAGTTTGCATGTTCTCCCCGTGTCTGCGTGGGTTTCCTCCGGGCGCTCCGGTTTCCTCCCACATTCCAAAGACATGCAGGTTAGGTGGATTGGCGATTCTAAATTGGCCCTAGTGTGTGCTTGGTGTGTGGGTGTGTTTGTGTGTGTCCTGTGGTGGGTTGGCACCCTGCCCGGGATTGGTTCCTGCCTTGTGCCCTGTGTTGGCTGGGATTGGCTCCAGCAGACCCCCGTGACCCTGTGTTCGGATTCAGCGGGTTGGAAAATGGATGGATGGATATTACACAGTTAAAATGTCAACCCAAACAGGTTTGTGGTGGCTGATATATCTTTCATGGGCAACAGATTGCAACTCAAGTGATAAAAAATAGCATCATTTGATTTACTTTTGTTAGTTGTGGGAGTCTATGACTAATTGTAGTTCATATTTCTTAATAACATTTTTAAAATAAGTGAGACCGAGAGTTAAAATCCAATTTGAAGTCTCAGAATAAAACTGTTGGTTGCAATGGTCCACAATGGATAGCAGGTTACAGTGGGTTTTGCTGATAAATTGTGATGTCAGAGAAATACCTGTACTGAATCCTTACAATCTGTAAACATTTTAGCCATTAGATTGCTTTTAGTGTATTATTTATTCACTGTATGCATAATGGCTTATACAGCAACACCTAGAGAACACCTTGCCTCTTTAATTAATCAATAGAAAAGTTAATTAACTTTTGCTTTCCTTGTTTGAATTGTTTACGCTTACAATTAAGAAGATCATTTAACCGACATGGTATGACTTCAACCAGTAGAAAAACTGAGTTGGCAGTGCAAAGGTTTCAGTCATGCAGCTGATGCGACACAGTGCATAAGTCTGCTAGTGCCGCTTCAATAGCTTGTACTGAGGAACTAGTTTGCCATCAGATGTGTGAAAGACAAAACCCGTGAAATCACCTCTCACAAGGTAAATTCTGAAAGGTGGCACAGAATGTTTAAGATATATATTTCAAACTTTTTAATGGTCTTTTTTCAGATATCAAAAATTTGTTAGCATGCTCTATTCAAGATATCTTGATGAAAAAAGGAATATCCCAACAAGATTCCTAAAAGAAAATGTGCACCAAATTTCAACAAAAAGGACCCGTTGTTTTATGCAGCCATACAAACATACATAATTGATATGTGCAAAAAAAAAAAAAAACCTATAATGTACATTATATATTGAAATATATTTTTGATTATGTTAAATATAATGCTTATAGAAAATGTATTTTACATATCTGTGCCATATAAGGAAAGGTTCAGTATAAGCAAAGTTTTTTTTGTAAAGGTCAAAGGATAGGATATAAAAGAGGAAATTGTGGTAGACTGCATTAGTGATAATTTAGATGCGTAAGGGGTGATCCAGAGAAGAACCGAGACCGACAGCAAGGAGCTGCAGGATTTTATTTTTCAATTGATTTGTGGAATGTTCAATTATTGCTCATGTTATATTGAATAAAAGAAGACATCTGTTGTTAATCTGCATCCTGTCTGAATCTGTGTAAAGACACAACAATGTTGACAGTGTTTTTTACATTATAAATGAATGCATCTAAAAAGTAAAGAAAAGAAGGTTAGAGACACAAAATGTTGACTCTGAGCTTTTTGTAACTTTTTTCCCCCATACCTGGATTGATGCTTTTTCTGGATCATTATATGCATTATAATTTTGCTTTCAGTTTTAAAATTACATAATCTTTTGTGCTAAACCATGACAAAACACAGGAAAGCACAGTGATGCAATTGTTAGCACAGTTCATAGCTCCAGGGACCCAGGTTCAAATTCCACCCCAGTCACTGTGAAGTTTGTTGTGTTCTTGTGTTCATGTGCGTCTTTTTCTACTACCCTAATATTTCTATCACATCCCAAAGACTAGTAGTTTAGATTAATTAGTGACTGTAAAGGTCGACATGTGACATGGTGCACTGACCCAGGCAAAAACTTATTCTTTCTCATGTCCTAATAATGGTTTTAATATGCTCAGGAAATGAGACAGATGAAGATCATTTTTCATTTGTTGCATTTATGTATGAAAATATCTGAGACTGTGAAGTGAGCATATACCATCCACCACAGCCAAAATTATGTTAAAACAAAACAAACAGGACCACCTTAGGGTTGCTTCAGTCTTTCACAAGTCCACAGCTGAAGCTATAAAATAGATTGTGCTCTCAACTTTACTGAGAACTTTAAATAAAAAAAAATGGACGGATGGCTGATGAAAATGGGAACGCCTAGTATGGAAGAGCTCAGACTGCTGCCTACAGAAATCTCCAAGTCCCACCTCTATCTGTGTGGTGTTTGCACATTCTCTCTGGTACCCATGTGAGTTGTTCTGGCAAAATCATAAGATAAGCTGATTAGGTCAACTGGTGACTGTAAATCGGCCTAGCATGAGCCATAGTGGAGGTAAATGTGTATAAAATAGTACACTGTAATGCACTGCCAAGTCATCTAGGGATTGTTCATTCCTTGTCCCCATGGTTGCCAGAAAAGACTCTGGCTCCTCTTAACTCTAAAATTAGAATATGAAAGTTTTCAAAAAGAACCGTCAAAATTAATTAATTCACTCCAAAAATATTCTGTGCTTAATAAAATGCAGTTTTTAACCTCAAAATACACTAAATTCCTAGATGAAGTTCCAATGAACTCTCCTCTGTGTAACAATGAGCAGACTGCATTTTCAGACTATCAGAGTAGGACAGGCCCTTATGGAAGATGATGATCCGCGGTGGCAATCCCTAACGGGAGCAGCCGAAAGATGAAGAAGAAGAGTAAGACAGGCCCTTAAAACTAATGGTGAGGGTTTTGGTTCTTCTTTTTTGTGGCACTATTTTTTTTGTCAGGCTCTCTGCACTGTGTAATCCAAACGTAGCCTCAACTAGCATACTTTCAAGACTAAGCATAACATACAGTATTTTAATTTACTGTGAAATAGTTTTTACCACCAAACCCAATATTTTACTTAATTGCTTCACCATGTCACGAGAAACAAGACAGTTGCGTCAGTATATAGCAAATGTCTGCAGCCCACTCAGATCCTGCTTCTCGTGGCACAGGGCACTGCATCCCTGCATTCACATTTATGAGTCTCACTCCCAGTGTTTGTTAAACATCCCCCTTCTCCATATGCTAAATTACAGTTTTGTTTTCTTGTCATTTTTTGCTTGCTTCAAATTGTGTCATACTGGCTAAAACAATGGGCTTTAACCCTCAAGGCTGCTCAATTTCTAAATTAAAAGCAATACATAATTATAATGTCTGATTGTCTTGCAAGTCAGCTTTGATAATGGTGTCAACCAAATGTACCTCTTTTACCTTGCTATTTATTATATTTGAGGTCACATTATAAACAATATTTTCATGGATTACACCAAAACACAGATGAGCATTGTCCCTTCTCTGTTTCATGCTCATTATTCAGTTAACACTGTAGTTAAATACAAGTTTGGACTCTTGGAGGTTAATCTTTAGTAGAAGAATTCATAATGTTTTCTTACCTGCTTACTCAAATCAGGCTGATTTTGGTGTGTTAGAGAGAAAACAACCCTGGACATCACACTGAACACTCACGTGAGCCATTTACCCTAAAACACATATCTTCACTGGGATTTTTGAAGAAGGCTGGAGGACATCGAAAAAATAATTTAGGGAGAACTCCCAAACTTCACAAACATTGCAGAGTAAAACAATGGAGCTGTGAGACAGCATTAGAACCATTTTATTTTAACTTCAAAACACAAAATTAAATAAGTTTTATTGGTGGACTCCTGCAAACTTTTCAAGGTTAGCATGATAAATTTTAAGCTCACTGATATTATCTGAGAGTTATAGTGTGAAGATAAACTGACATTGATGTTTATTTTCCTTATTTTCTCAGATTATCATATACACATTTATTGTCATTTTGCAAAACCGTATACATTTCTGAGATGTTACTATGGTGTCAGTCACAGGTACAATGTCCGTTAAATGTAAAATTTTGCACAGCACTTGTTTAGTTAAAAGGGGAGGTGACTTTTAGTCTGCAGGACAGTTTGAAACTGCCAAGGTAGTTAAAGAAGTGTGTGGGGTGTGCGAAACAGCAGAGTTTCATTTCGCATTCAATTTTAAAATCGCAACACTCAACAAAATGATCTACTTGACTGAAACAAAAGCAGTTAAGAATTTATTCATTTTTATTGTTTTCACTTCATATTGCATTGATTTATAACTGACCCTTCATTATTTTGATATTTTTATTTATTTATATTTTTCCATTGCTCTGAAAATGTGATTCAGACTTCACAATACAGGACAATAGGTGCTGCATGTGGTCTAGCTTTAGGTCTTTGTTTTTCTAGCATTTCATTTGTTTCTGATGTTGGAGTTCCCATATTTCATTTCAAATATGTATATGTGCTCAGCAAATGACTAACGCCTAGATCTACGATTGGTTCCCACCTAGCAATCCATGTCACCAGAGTAGTATTTAACTCACTACAGCCCTGAAATGAATAAAGAGATAACAACACGGATAAATCTTGGTCAGTCCTCACATTCACCCCCTACCTTAAAAATATAAATGGTGCTTAATTGGTTTAATTCATTAGTTAATCATTTAGACTTGCACTGTATGTTTTAAGAACCAACCTCCACATTAACATATTTATCAATACATCTTTTTTTAAATTATAAACTACGTTTTAGATTGCAGTTTGCCTTTTATGATGGTTGGAAATGTAGGATATTGTAATTAAGAGAAGAATTATCCTTGTATAATCATTTTTAAGAATTTTTCAGCTTATATTTAGATAGGTAAAAATCAGCTATTTGTATGATGTGTATCAATGGTTTCCAGTATTTAGTTTCTTGGTGTTTCCTTTTGTGTCTGACATATCACGTTTTCCTCTTGTAATTGGGTAAACTGTCTTCTCCCATTTTCTACTGTGATCTCTTTTCTATTAAGAAAATTTAAAGACAGGTAAAAGATACAGACTTTTGGGAGGCCGGGGCCTGAACAGAGCATCCTCTATAATAAAGTTATCTTAAATCCTGGAATATTTAGGAGTACGAGAGAAGCATAATCATACTAAAACCTGTACTGTACCACAAAGAATACTATTTCCAAAAAAGACATTTCTTTCAACTGCGGTGGGTTGGCACCCTGCCCAGGATTGGTTCCTGCCTTGTACCCTGTGTTGGCTGGCATTGGCTCCAGCAGGCCCCCGTGACCCTGTGTTTGGATTCAGCGGGTTGGAAGATGGATGGATGGACATTTCTTTCAAAATGACTCATTTTCATGGCCACTCCACTCCATTTAACCCCAAGCAGGACCCTGACTTACAGTATGTATTCTTTAGACTGCTGTGATTTGGCCCACTCTAAAGTCACCTCCATTCAGAGAATAGACAAGTCCTTTATCTAGATCCCGTTAGCTCCAGTGAACAACTGAAATGTATCAGCTTACCTCAGGCATCTTCTTTGTTTTTGTTGGTTCAGGGTGAAGTTCATACTGAGGGTTGGTCATTTACTTCTGACAAAAATTATATGTTAAATTTACAAAAAATTACCACAATCTGATACTTAAGAACTCCACAACCACTTGACCGCACAGCCACTGGATCACCACATCCTCCAATTAACACAATCCTAGGACTTCTACATTGTAGTCCTCCACAACCTTCTATCCTTCAAAATTCTGCACACTGTGAAAGCACTTGAACAGTCATTCGTAGCACTTACAAGGCATCAGCTGAGAGTGAGAGAGAGAAAGAAAGAAAGTAGCCTAACCACTGCACAAATCAGACAAAATCAGGCAACAACATGATCTGCATACACAGGAGGATTCTGGGAAATATTTTTGATTGATAAAAGTTAATTACTGTACAGTTTAACAAAGATTAAACACACTGATGGTTATTATCCAGCAGATGAGCTACATAATTGGAAAATAAAGGAGGCCTATAAGTACTGGGCAATGACTCACTCGTGACTTAGTGGGTCACTGTGCCCCCAAGATATGCGTGGTACATTAAATGGTGAATTTGAGGAGGCCTGTTGCATGCAAGTGTGGGCATGAGTGTGCACAGTCATGGATCAGCACTAAATCCAGGACAAAACATTGCCAATGTAGACTCTAAAACCCCTAAGACTCTGAACTCAATTAAGTGGGACTGAAAATGGGTGGATGTGTTATTATTGATGGCTTCCAATGCCTGACACTGGTGCATATGTGTGGTGCTGCACTGGGGTCAGGTCCAAATGATCCAGGGTTCAATGAGTTTCTGTGTCTATCAGATCCTTATGCATCAGTAGAAGAAGCAAAGAGCTGCATACCGGTAGTCTTTATGGGGGTCACCAGTTTTACATTCTGTTGGCTAAACAAGTGGCACGCTCATCCTCTTGTACAGAGCTTTTTGCCAGCTTCACAACAATAGAATGAAAAGAAGGGATTGTGAAGCCGCACTCTTTTGTTCAGCTGAAAGTAGCAGGTAAAAATAGCAGGTACTTTAGGATTCGCGTAATTGCAGGCATTGTTCTGCCAGGCTCTCAGCAGCATGGGAAATGATGAAGCTGGCATCACCATCTGTGCTACACATTTACTAGCATGAACCTGCACAAGTGTTCGGGCCAAGAGCAGGGTCAATGTCTCCCTATACTTCCCTCCTTCCGCATGCCAAACTTGGAAAATCTGTTATAGAATGGACACTCCAAACCCTAGAAACATGACTTGAGCATTTCTCATTGTGTGAGGTCTACATGACTGATGCAATCCCTAGACACACACCACAGCCAGCTCTTAATTAGCACTGCTATCTAATTGAATTCCAGGGCTGTCAATAAAAGCTAATTAAAGAGAGCAGCACTCATGCACCCAAACTGGGGGTGGTGATAAAGCAGAGGGCAGGCTAAACACTTACATGGAGCAGTGGCAGTAATAGAATACACAAGGATTACTATGATCTGAGGGACAGATAGAAAGTAGCTCAGTGTTTATTAGGAGCTAGTGAACAGACAGAATGAGAGGCTCAGTTTACCAGGACCTGTGGAACAGACAAACAGCAGCAAAATGCTTACTGGGAATTGTGCAACTGAAGATAGTCCACAAAGTTAAGATCCCAAGAGTTAAGTGAGACCTCTGAAATCAGCTATTCCCTAAGGACTTCTGGTGGTAAGGGGCCTCAGATACATAAACAAGAGTTTTTGGGAGATAATGGTGTAGTCAGAAAATCACTGGGAGATTTGGGAAAAAAGGGGGGGGGGGGGTGAGACTTAACAGTAAAAGGGGCATAGAATGATCATTGAATGTAACACAAAAGAGGTCAAACTAAACATTTACTGAAAGCCGTGTGAAAGGCACGCAGAATGATTGCAGGCAATTGTGGGAGAGGAAGTCTGAATGTTTGAAGCCCTGAGATCCATGAGGAAAGCACATCACCAAATTTAGTATGTTTCTGGAATACTCTAGTAGGCTCTCCTCTCCTCTCTCTCTCTGGAATGCTGATATAAAAAAAAAAGGAAAAAAATATTTACTGGGATGGGATCTGTCATCAAAATGATGTTCAAAAAGTATACATCGGTTTTTGGACAATGAGATCCTATCATGTAAATAAAATCTGATAAAGGCCTGAAAGCTGTCTTGCTCCGTTCTAGACACAGGGTGGCAGCTTTCAGCACACAGATTACAGAAGTCAAACTAAATACTGTAAATCAGGAGGGTGCATGGAGATCTGAATCTGGGCCATCATGCCCTTTTGCTCTACATGTCTCAACTGATCACAAAGACCAATTAGAACTGTAAAAACCACTCTCCACTTTTCATCACCATGAAAAAACAGCTGCCACTGAGTAAATTAGTCAGGCATCTGCATAATTGAATAGGGCTTGGAGATGAACACCAGTAACACTTTAGTTTAGGTACTGCAAAGATGCACTTATTACTCATTTACTCTTATGTAACAAGGGCTTAACAAAGGCTTCCTTTGATCTTCATAACACTTACAAAACATTGGTAGATCAGTTATTCATCTCTGTGCAGTGAGACATATTGACATGATGATAAAATTACTTGTTTATATGAAGAATTCGCAGGTCTTATGCTAAATATGTAATACAAAGAGAAATGTGTCTCAGTTATGTCACCTCAGGTCACTCCAAAGTAAAGTTATGTTAGTAGTTCACATTGAAGAGTTTACTGAAGACCTAAAGAGGTGTATGATAAGGTCTTGTTACGTAATAGTAAATGTGTAATAGATGCATTTTTGCAGTACCTAAACTAAAGTGTAACCTGAAAACTTCAGTCAGGACACAAGCAGGGGTCAAAACCAAGAAGTTAAATGATCAGTCATCTAAAACACAAAACATTAACCAGAGTGTTAAGAACCCAGCAAACAAGTCAGAGTAATGGGTACTCCTTTAATAACCACATAAGAAAAGTCACAAACTTGGCACATGATTTGGCCTGTGAAACTCACTTAAATAATATTGTGCTGATGATGTTATGTGATGTAACTTAGAAATCTGGAGGCCTGTCCTTGACTACAGACCATAGCATCTAGGCAACGGATTGCAAAATGGCAATGCCCTTAACCAAGGTAAATTCAAAACAGGACAGTTAAAAATATACAATCAAAGTGGAAGTAGAACTAAAACTAATAGTAAAACTAAGTTCAGCAAGTTTCAAAACCATAGAAAATAAAGTTTCCCAAAAAACTTTAGTAAGCTCAGAAAAAGTTAATAAAAAAGGCATCATACCATCTTGTGCACAATATCAAATACTTCTTTTGGGGTGAATCAGAAAAACTGACTTACTCCCTACATTGAAACTAAAGAATTCCTTTCCATCATACCCAGGCTAGAAACAGGTTATTCTACACAATTACTCCTTATGATTCCTAGTGGAGTGAAATCTCCTATTTTATTTTTTCCCTTGTCTTCTTAGGGACTCAAGGCTGGGGGGGGGGGGGGGGGGGGGGGGGGGGATGTCGTTGTCCACTGAGGCATTTCTTGTGTAATTTTAGGCTATAAAGACAGAGACCACCGGCTTCTCAGCAATACCCCATCCATTCCATTTTTGTCTCAGGCAGGCAGTGAAGCCTGTAATGCTAAGCCAACAACCAGTCACTACAGAATAAGAAGCCAAAAATAAGAGAGAAAAAAAAGCTGATTCCAGCCAGTCAATACCCTGTGCCCCAGAAGAGGCATGCTCAAACACGGTGTACCAAAGCAACATCCAAAGATATGTATTAAACAAGACATCATAAACACATATAATGACTAAAATACAATCAACATACTTGTGACACAAATACAGTCCAAAAGTAAAAAATCAATTTCTACAATATTGTCATAAAGTAGAAGTTTGGCATTTTTCAAGTCCAAGTTATTTCTTCACAATCATGGTTTATGTTAATTTGCCACATGAAACAGTGTTCTAATGTAGGGTACCAAATTCCAACATGAAAACAAAAGCCTTAAAACTTACAGAATGTCCACTTTGAAGCAGAAACAATTTTAAGAAAAAGTGCCATCTGCATTTCTGAGGCATGCTTGTGACAACAAAAGTAAACTGGAAATACATTTAATCATAATCACAGATTCTTGGTAGTATTTTCTTGAAGTAATGATATATTTTCTGTTTGCAGATCTAGGGGCCATAGCTTCTACAAATATCTAAAATATCCAGCATCCACCTTATTGAAGTTACTCCCCAACAATTCCAGTAAACAAAACTAACAATTATAATATCTAGACACTCTACTAGGGAAGATTGTTATGACCTGTCTCATCTACTCCAATAAAACCACCTCTCTTTGTACTGGCAGTTCAGGTTTAAATATCCCACTTGGTACATCCTCATTCACTACCTTAAAAAAAGAATATGAAACACAGCCGCACAGATATAGACAACTATGTACAATCACTGATATATACAAAATATAATTTTTAATAATAAACAATAATTCATTACATTTATATAGCGCTTTTCTCAGTACTCAAAGCGCTATCCACACAGGGAGGAACCGGGAAGCGAACCCACAATCTTCCACAGTCTCATTACTGCAAAGCAGCAGCACTACCACTTTGATGTATACAGATTTTATTGCAGCATGTAATGTTGAGCCTCACAGTTTCTCCTTGGTAAGAGGGTGCAGAATATGATAAAATCCTGAGAAAGCTCAGTTATGGAGCAAAGTTAAGCCTCACAATGGCTCCTCATGTATTCCAGGTGCATCTCCGCTAGAGCACACAATGGGATGTTAAACCTCCCTTTTACATTATACACTTCTCAATTGCACCTCTGTAAATCCATCTATAGGGTCAATAGGAAGTGGACCCTACGAGGACTCCTCTCAAACTTTAAAGTTACATTTTAGTAAACCCAGGTTATGAGATGGGAGAGACAACAAGGGACACAGCTTTCCAATTACTTCTCATGTATCACAGTCACTCCTCAGATACAGTACAAGGTATGTGGGTAAGCAGGAAGAGAAGGAAGCCTCCCAAGTTGCTACTCAGACAAATGAAATACTGTATATAGGAAATTAAGATAAAACATTCTTCAGCTCCCACCACATGCCTGATTTACAAACCAAACAATCCAGATATAGTGGAGGAGGATTGTAGAACAGTGTGATGTCATTCAAACTGTCACTTTTTTATACGGCTGTCAGATTCTCTTCTCTTAATGTTGTCACTGGTGAGTTTTTCAATCACATCAGTCTCTCATGTTTTCTTCATTTGGCTGCATGTACATTTCTTCACCACCAAAAGTGCACCAACAAGTTCTGCTATGCAGCATTAACAAGGGGAGCCCTCTTTGTGGCTTTCCTGGGTTTGCTTGCTTCAGCAGCTGTCCAGTTCTTTCCCTCCCCTAAAGGCATCACAAAGGTCTCAGTATGAGTAAGAGCACTGCCAGGCATCCCGCATTAGGAGGCACGCAAGCACTAACCCACGCCTGAGACTTTTAATTCAGCGATAAAAGAGCTCTTTGCTGAATGTGTCTGTTACATAATTGTCCATTGTGCAGTTGGCGCAGAGCACGTGCAGAGGAACGCAACTCGGCCTGCCACGCTGGGTAGAGAGAAAAAAAAAGAAAAAAAATCAGAGAGAAAGGGACGGCTGCTCGAGACTGGCAGAGAAAGCCAAGGTCCAACACAATGCAGAAGGGACTGAGAGTGAGAGAACTAGTTAACCAGATACACAAATTAGAACACAGATAAAGCCAATCCTCACATGTCTAGGTAATGGCAACATGAATCTTTGGCCTACACAAAACACCCGTAGACTGATAACACAATACATCGTAAGAGAGAGACACATAACCAAGTGAGTCACAGTAGGAAGCAGGCAGATGGACACAAAGAAAGCACAGGAGACAAAGAAAAGGGAAGCAAGCTCATGAAGCAAATTTCTTTATACTTACACTTGATTAAAGGGACGTGTAAGACATGCTTCTGATGTCACAATTATAACACTAGGCATACCCTGTATATAAATTGAGTTTCATCACACTATAGTAGCTAAAACAGGCTATGAATTCAGGACAGGATGTGACAGAACACTCCATTTTTAAACATGCTTAATGCAATTCTTGATGTTGCTGGTGGATCAAATATTAATTAATTAATTAATGTATTTTTCCATCCTGACAGAGATTAATTTTATTTTGAGGTGATATACTTAGTGTTAAGTGTCGTGCCATTGTGTTGCTTTTAAGGCCAATTCTCTTAGGGAATTTTAACCTATTACATAGTGTCTTTCATAGTATTAGTAGATAGTGACATCCTAGCTAAATAAAAACAAGATCGATTTGTGACTGTAAACTGCCTCAGGATGAACAGTTATAGAAATGAGGAATATACTGGCTTTATATCTAGGGCTGGTTTCTACCTTGCATCCCCCACTGCTGTTAGGTAAGGCTGTGTCTCCTTCACCGTGTACTGGATACAGTTGGACAAATACGGTATATGGATAGATATGTGAATAGTATGTTACTGTTGCTAATTCAAGTTACCATTAAAATGATGGATTTGGGAATATGGGTCTATATTTGTGTTGAAACATCACAGAATTTAAATAAGGAAAATGGGGTGGTTAGATGCATACATAACAGCTAGAGAGACGGAGTAAAAGGCAGAGATAAGCCCAGTTTAGAGCTGCCCTACATCTCACTGACATCAGTACCAACTGGCTCCAGCGGACAGTCTCCTCAATAATCACCATCTGCCAAATTAGGGCGGCAGACTGAAATACTGCTGTGAAAGGCCCTAATCCCAGAGTAATTGGCAGGATTTATTTTTATTTTCAAATGTTGAGAAGCAATGTGTTCTATTGATTAAAGCTCTGGACTGTAAACAATAAGGATATCAGTTTAGTTCCTTCTAAAATATTACCCAGTTATCTTTCCAGCACTCAAACTGCAAAAACATGGAAACATCTGTACTGTGTACTCATGTTTCGTAAATCACTTTAGAGAAAGTGTTCGGTAACAAAATAAAATAGGAAGAGTGGAAACATATTTGTACTGAACTCGTATGAGTGAGGCATGAAACAAATTAATCCACTGCTCAGCCACTCACATACCGTGCAAACCAAATGAAATCTGAGCAACAAATAACCTCATTCAAAATCAAGAGGAAGAAGAAAAAAAAATACATACATCAACCATGCCAGGCCAAGCATGTGATGATGAAACCCACAGTACGCCCCTGGGGCACAAGTGTGGGCCCATGAATACATTAAGGATAGAGCAAAGGAGGAGCAGACAAAGTGTCTGTAATGTCATGTTAGGAGAGAGTATCACAGCTGGAGGGGTCTCAGTCTTCACTGACCTGATGTCACATTCCTCATCCTTTATTCCAGCTGGAGACCAGGGGGAAGTATTTTGGAGATTCAAGGTAAAGCTGAATAATGCTGAAAGTTTGATCAATTATCGAAACTTTTTTTCATTACCTAACTTCACCCCACTAAAGGCATGTATACATAAACAGTCTCCATTCTAATATCCTGACAACAAGAGAGGCTAATTACTGAAGTAAAAAAAGAAAGAAAAAAAACTTTCACGAAGTTTTTGTGTTTTGTTTTTTTTTTTCCCCTTAAGAAAGCATTATGACAAAAATATCTTGGTGCCCAGTTTAGAAAATACATGTTTAGTAAGCAGCAGAAATTCCTGCTGCCAAAGCACATCTGGCACAAAGACTTAAGAATAAGAAGTTACACCGATTAGGGGACAGACAAGGGAACAAACCCTCCAAGTTATTGCTACCGCTGCCATCTATTGTTCGGTCACTATAATAAAATCTCCCTTAATGGTCAAAGTTTATTTCCTTCTGTGCATTTCAGCACTGGGGATACTACCTATGTAGTTACAACCAGATGAGAACACAAAAACTATGAATGCCTAAGTGGCCAAATTGTTATCTTCACAACAGTGCACCATAAAAATGAAAATTGTGGGATCTCAGCTGGCTGGATCTAAACTGTCAGGTTAATGTCAAAGGCAGATTTCAGCTTCAGACACAGTCCCAAAGAGACTGGTATTCACTATATCACACGGTGGTGGTGTGTGAAAGTATACTTATAGTGGTGGTGAAGTTACTCTCATTATTCCAAGACACATTCCTAACCAAGAAACTGCATTCCAGAAACTTTCAATGGATTAACTAATTCCAGCGTAAAGATTGGAAATATGTCAGGAATGCAAGCACTTGGAAGGGACGGTCAGAGGGAGGGAACTGCACTCGGCTGATATGGAAATGCCACACTCTTCTGCTTATGAACACTACCAAGGCTGGCTATGTGTATACTTTCATGTGACTTTCATCATAGTCACAATCTGTTTATAACCCTAAGTATTCCATTGACAAGCATCAGCTTGTCACAGCACATCACTTGCCTTCCCCTTTCACTCTGTGGGGACCCAAAAAGTCCAGAGGTCTACACACCCCAAGGACAAAATAAAGGAATCAGAAAATAAAAACATGTGCCCAGATCAGAACCAAATAGACTAATAGCTCACAATATATGCCTTTTGGATACACTTCCAAAGATTGGAATTCTGTAGGAAGAGGAAAATTAATTTTAACTTGGACACCAAACGACAGCCATAATAGTGTAACAGGGGGAGCAATTTAACATGGTTAATAATTCATCTATTTTGCCTTTAGCAATGCCAGAAAATGATTAAATAATTTGTTAAGACTTAATAGATTTATTTTATCTTTCTCTGTTGAAGAAGTTGGGTCTTCAGTCATTAGGCTTGCATCAAGTTAACTGAGGCACTCTTGTTTTAAGAAACAGAATTGTAGAATTTATTGATAAACACAAGGGTGTTGTACCATGTTAGCCATTATGAATGTAGAGAAAAGCCAAGCAAAATGACACCTTTTATTGGCTAACTAAAAAGATTGCAATATGCAAGCTTTCAATCGCTTGCATATTGTAATCTTTTTAGTTAGCCAATAAAAGGTGTCATTTTGCTTGGCTTTTCTCTACATTGATAAACACAAGGAATACAGAAATATAACTGCATATTTATATTAATACATACGACAGGACGTAGATAGACTAGACATAAAAACATATAATGGAGAGAGGCTGGCTGTTTACTTGCTATTTAGAGTTCTAATTTATCTTGGCACGGATAAATGGTTTTACTAAACCAAGTCTTTAAAGATGATGTCTAATGTTGGTGGAGTTGTTACTTTGTTGCTGCTTCATGTTGAAGTGGAGGATTCTTCTTGTGCTGGAGTGCCCTCTTTCTCTTTGCTGTGTGATCCTTTGTCTGTAGTGTGCAGTGCTTTCCTCAGTTAAGCCCTTTGCTGTGTCATCTGCAGCTTCATAGGGAAAAGTATAATTCTTTCTGGCACAAGAGTTTAGAGACTGAAAATCCCTTCTTGAAGCAATGGCTACTTCTTAGCCTTTTCAGACTACTGGCAAGCAGATTTGGCTTGGCAGACTAGATCTCAGCTTTCTGGTCCACAAAGAAAGAATATTGACAGTTTCAGCTTCCAGAAAGAGAAGGAGAGCAGCTCATCTGCTTTCTGGTTTCAGAAATAAATTTTAGAAGGTCATTTTAAAGTGTGAGAGCAGAGTGTGTCCCTGAGATGTTTCTCAGAATTCTCCTGAGAGTTCAGTGAGTGAGGTCCGAGAGAAGGGCTGCAGGTAGTTTATAAGAAGGCACTCTACCCTCTCGTGATTGAATTAAAGTCACTTCCAATTACAAAATCAGGGTCTTCTCATAGTTAAGTTATTCTGTCCATGCCAGCTGTAGAGATTTTTGTTCTTGGTCATTTCCACTTCTACCTCCTGGCTCAAAACGTCTCTGCAAAGGGGTCAGTGCAACTCTTATTTAGACCCTTTTTATAAGATGAAGTACAGGCAGATCTAGGTACAACCTGGAGTTTAATCACTTAGTTTGGAATGTAAGTGGGGGGAGGTGCAGCTGGATGTCTGCTAAATTTGCTGCCTTAAAAGGCCTGGTGTGCCACTAAGGCCTATCAGAATGGGCAATGCCCACTATGTCTCACTGTGCTCCTGTCTCAACTGCTTCTCTAAGTACCTTCTATTAAGATGTCCACCTAGTCTGGTTCTTCTGCACCTTGGCTATGAGTTACAATATTCCAGTAGGCATATTAATATCTAGGGCAATGTTTTTAGTCATAAAATTGTCACTATAAACTCAAACAAACTCAGCAGGCCCAGAAATTCCCACATTTTGAAATACATAAAGGGACAAGTACAAGTAAGACTTCGCAAAAGATACAGGGATAATCTGTAGATCAGATATAGGAAGCTTCACCATAAGATTGGGGGGGGGGGTGGAAGCTATGGCACTACCAGTGGATATACATATCTCTAATTAGTCATTATGGATACTTTTCGATCATTCCTGTGTGCAGATACTTGCCCTGTATTCTCATGGATTGCATGATTTGTAGGAAGTGTTAAAACACAAAAAGACAACAGAGGTAGCTAGCAGACCAGATCTAGGAGGACTTCATAGATTTTTGGCTCTACTGCACTCCATATTACCTTAGTGTGCCAGACTGGCATTGAGCTTTCACTGTGCTTAATAGTAATGAAGAAAAACATCACATTAAAGTTGCCTTTACATGATGGTGCTACTTGGATTACTGAAAGGCTCGCGCGTGTTTCAGTTAACTCAGTATGCTTTTTTTTTTTCTCTCCAGTCACTGCTACTGGAGCTCACTGTTTATAGTGTTTACCTTTAAAACTGTACAGGCTTTAAAAGACATCCATATATCACCTGCTGGGTGCTCGTTAGTGGGAGCATCCCTATTGCATTCCCCACCTAGTATGGAGTGGACAACATACCGATACTGACTAGCTGTGCCACAGGTCTGCCTGCAAAACTCAAAGCCCTCCCAAGGGTAAAAGCTGACAGACCTCTTCTATTCCAGTCACTTAAAGAAACAACCATAGAGCTCATTATGATGAGCATAAGCTATGAGCTCAACAAAGTACCACATAGGAAACAATTAAAAGTCTATTCCCTAATATAACTAAGCTTTGTGTACATGGTTCATTCCAGCACACTTTTTGGTGAAGTTTGCCAATGTGATGAAAGTGAAGAAAAGTGCCAGCTCCTTCATTTACCGATCAATCATTTGGTGTGACTAGAGATCTCTGGCATCAGCAAATTCTCTCTTTCAATGCCACACCTCTAGTAAAATGTTAAAATCGTTTCCAGACAGTTTAATGAGGCAACCATTCCAGCTGCAGCTGGTATACAGAAGACAGTCATACCAGCAAACCACTAGATTCCTAGTCAGATTAAAGCTTTAAAATTCTTACTCGACTGGAAGGCTACACATCAAGGGTTTTAAGGTGTCTCTCTTTAATCACTTGCATGGGAAATTCTCATAGACGTTGACCAACTAATGTTCGCATTTCTGAATCGTGGCCAATAATATCAAAGTCTATTAGACAACACTTATGGACTACACACATCCTTGAAAATATAGGTCTGCTTAATAAAGGCCACCTGTTCTGTTACATTCTAATTATCATCTTGTAGAAACATGGTGCCAACTTCATGTTATTCCGAGAGCCTAGTAGGAAAACAATTTGGAGAAAACAAATGACTTCTGGAAGCTGGTTTTTAAGAATTAATGTAAACTAAAAATACATTAACAACAACCTTAATTTCCAGCATAAGCGAACTAGTTTGTAAATGAAAAATAAGTCTTATTTTTTGTTGGCTGCGCACATACTATAGCCCAGTGGCTAAGGTGTTGTATTAAATTGTTTACAGTAATTTCACTTAAAAATAAAATTTACAAGCAGTTGGTGTGGCCTAAGGTCAAAAGCATTTGGAATGCTAACCACAAGACTACATGCTCAATCTTCAGTTCCTCCTCAAAAATTAATCCTTAGGTAGTTCTCTCTTGCCAGCAATTCCAAATGCAGAAAATATGGGAACAACTGCACTGTGTCTCCTAATAGACACAGGACGGTGCATACCTTATGATTCAACATATACACACGATATTTCAACTATGCATAAATGTATACAATTTTGACTTGAATTAAACTAAATTGCAAACAATATAGGTATGAAATAAAAAAAAAAAATAAAAAATGAGGCATACCTTTTTATTTGAACTAATTAGTAGGTTCCCAGGCATGAGCATAGAACTGGGGGACTCTCTATCCACTGTTGTTCTTGTTATGAATCTGCTGACATTACTTAGAAGAGAACACCTCATGTGAGACAGTAATGAGACAAATATAATCAACGGCTGCTATTATAATTTAAATGGAATATTTTTGAACAGACCATAAAAAAAACAAAAACAACATGCAAATAAGGGTCAAATGAGAGATTATCAAAAATAGTTAAAATTAAATAGTTAAATTTCACTTTGCATTTTCTATTTTTAGCTCAAAAACAGTGTTCTACTTAAACGTAGAACACTTATATACAACATGCAAAACTATTTTTTAATTGATGGAAGCACAAAAACATTTTTAAAGGAATACTCCAACCAAAAATGGTATTTTTTATGCTACTTACCTCATAGGGTTTGGAATAACAAGTTCTTACATAATGGAGTAATAACATTCTAATATGTAACAGGCACCTATGATGACCGATACTGGAAAGCAGCAAATACTATCAAAAGCCTCCAAAAAAAAAAAATCTTGCATTAATTGTGTTGCATAACTTACACGTTTGGGAACTTCTGAGGATAGGCCCAGAGTACCTAACACATGTATGCTTACTAAAATATTGTTTAAAAATACTTATCCTAGAAAATGTTCACATGAATGAAAATGGAATGCAACTCAGACAAGAATTTGAATTGTAGACATACTTCCCGTTACATTTATATTCATAGTGGTGAGCCACAAATGGAGTACCTATGGATTATATAGTGGTAGTCTATAAAACTACACAGATGAATTGACCTTCTGCATGTTGAAACATCTCGGATATCCACAAATCCAACACTTAGCTTTTCTAGACAATGTTTCTACTTGCATTTCTTTAATTTTTAATCTTTAGTTTTAAATGTCTCCCAGTGTATACTTTTTGATATCATAATTTTATCTAACAAGATCTTACTGGTCTGAACTCTGACCAATGAATGATGCAGGTTGGTGGGTTTTCAAATTAAATGTTTGAGTGCACTTTGAGAGCGTTCCATCTAGGGAATCCATTCTCGGACGGGTTTATCCATTCCCGGGAATTTGGGAATCCCACATTTCATTCCCGGGAATGACACAGTGCATGGGCATCTCACATGTGAACGGTTTTAGAACGACCGACACTTATTTTTAATAAAACTACTGCAATATGTTGACACAAATAAAAGACTAACCTTATCTACAAGCAGTTCATGCTGTCATATAAGTACATGTATCTTTAGTTGCGGTAATAAGAGCGTAGAAAGCACGTGTCCAGCGTGCGGTCGTCCAGGAAAGAGCGCACCTTCGTGTAGAAGTACGCCAGCCGCTGAGAAAGCACGCTCTACCTCCACTGAAGTAGGCGGCACAATCATCAGATACTGATACACTTGTTCTAAACAACGCGCGCGCTTGCCGTTGCTCTGAAACACCGCCATTTCAGCTTTTACTGATGCATCCAGTTCCTTGTCATTATGTGATGGCAAATTTCTTGGCACAGATAATGCGGATACAACAGACTGACACATTGCAATTTCAAGTTGCTGTTCAAAGCTGTTGTCTGATGAAGTGCAAGCTGAAGCAATGGCGCCACCTTAATTATTTTCAACTATAACTGTTATTTCTTGATCGATTTTTACACTTTTACACGCTATATATGCGAGCTTGGCCGTTTCCGTTTTCCTGGGAATTACAGCAGTTTCATTCCCGGGAATGGATTCCCTAGTTCCATCTTCATTTATGAGAGCATTTCTCAGAAGTGATTATTTACCAATATTTTATTATATATACACACAATTGGGAAGTCATGAACACACAACAGGACAACTTAACATGTGCATTATACAACAAGAATAATGTAAGATTTCTTCATGGATTTTTGATATTGATTGCTGCGGACAGGTGCGTATGTCATTACAGACTCCATACTGAGCATTTGTATGGCATAAAAAGCACACATTTTTTCTAAAAACATTGCACTGAGATTTTTAATTATTTTTTCCTAAGTCTGAATGTAAGTTTGTATTTAAGTGTTTTAGTGAAACATCACTGCATACTTAGCTACAACATATTATTTGTCAGCTTCATAAGAATCTCAGCTGGGGTCAAATTCAAACTGACTTACTTCCTACACTGCTTTTATGTGGACATTTTGAATTTTGTTTTCATCTAGATTAATTTTTATTGATATTCCAAGATGCATAAATTCATTATCTGCAGAGATAATGAGTTCCTCCATGTCACCATAACATGGTCAATATGAGTGTTTTTTCTCAAAACAAGTTATTAAAATTCTAAAATATTTAAAACAGCAAGTGAATCACCACGGCTCAACAAACCACTGTTAATCTACCCATATAGAACCCCAATTTCACTAGCTGAAGTTTGATTTTTTACAACCTATAAAAAACACAGACTGCACGCTCCAACATATACTTAAAAAAATGTCATGCAAAACACAAAGAGACTAGAAAACAAAAAAAGGCATATTAAGCATCCCTTTTATTTTTACTTTCACCTTTTACAAAAAAGAAACCAACGGATCAGTATTAATTAAATTAGCTGTAATATGTGGAGTGTTGACAAGAGATTAAAGACAGAAGACATTTGTACCCAAAAGTAAAAATAAGAGGTGCCCGACAGAAAATTTCTCACATTTTAATTCTGGTACAGCCATGCCCCACTCTCTGCCATCCTGCTCTTCTGAGTATCTATGACAGAACTTGAACCCAAGCCAAGAAAAATAGGTACAAGCTGGTAAATTCTAACCTAGTAAGATTTAACCATGTATCTTCCCCCCTACCCAAGTAACAAAGCCAGTGCTACAAAGCTACAGATTGTTGGTTATCCCAAGAGCACTGTAACCGATTATTGTATAAAGTGAGTGTTCTTTTAACAAAGAAAATTTTCTAAAAACTCACAAATATTTAAGACAGTATATCTGTAACAAGATTTTAATGGAAAAAGGAAAGACTTGTATAAAAAGTGACTTGAGCAGGAAATAGAAGAGATGAAGATATTTTATGTCCACCGCTGTCACCATGCGCTTCTCTTCCAGGTTCAGTACTCTGCCCAGTGGGACAGGCATGTACTTTACTTGTGATCCAACATTCAGTGTTCATGACTAAAAGCTCAGAAAGGGAGAGGTGAAGGAGAACAATGGAGACTGCAGTAAGGCTGAGGACCCAAAAGTTCCTGGGTAGGAGTTACATTTCCACTGTGTGTTTGTCTTCATCCTAAAGGATAAATAAAAACTGAATGAGCATCATGTGACATTACAAATGGTCTTAAGGCACTCTGTTAATCCCAGAAATCAAGGCATTGAATGCCCTCATGATTAATCATGCAGGAGCCAAGTTACACAGTCACCGTTGCTCACAACCATTACAAGGTGGCATGTAGACTTAACAACTAGCACCACACATGCCATCTCTTACCCTTTGGTGCTTGCTTAGCTGCAGGTTGACCCCATGCAATAGCTGCTGCAATTCCCTTACTGTCTGATTCAGACTTGTTGGCAGACTCTCCTTCTGATCCATCTCCAACTAAAAAAAAGGTACAGACAAACTGAAATGTCACCAAGTTATCGAGTGAGAGATACAAGGCTATCTAATAATGACACATCTCACTCCAGGATTAAGTAAATAAATTGTTACCTTCATGAGCACTACACACTCTCACCTTCTCTGTAGTTACACTGTTATTTTGTATGAGTCCTGCCTCCATGGACTCTCGAAGGATCTCAGCTTGTATCAGGTCCAAAGACTGTTGGGCCTACCAGAAAAATGGAGAGAAGCAGAGAAAGGCAGTGCTCTGTAAATCAACAAAGCCAAACTTCCTAAATCAAAAAGATACATTTCCTTGTCCTTATTGGGACAGCAAGAAACCTCAATTATTTTTTCCCCAGGAATACATATGAAACTTGGTTATTTTAAGTTAACCCTGATAAGTTATAGCTTGCACCTCCAACAATCCCTATTTTCGCTTCATTTATGTCTCTCCAGCTCAAAAAAATGCCACACATGTCTGATATTTAAGCCAAGTAAGCGAACATCAAATAACCTTTTTGAACACACCCTTTCTTAAACCACTTTCAAAATGTCTATGTAGTTACATCAGTGTGGACTATGTTGACACAAATCTAGTCTTTTTTCATATATTACAATTATATTCACCTTGTACAGGTCACCAGCAACTTTTTTCCGCTCACGTTCTTCATCCTCCAACTGGGCTAACTTTTCATTAAGCTGTACTTTTAACTGAAAAAGACAGATAGGTTAATCAGCTAACAGCATTCACTCTTGCGTACTTAATGGTGGCAAATGTGCAAAACCTACAAGCAAATGACTATGGTTAGTATGCATTATAAGGTGCTTTCCAAAAGGCAGCTGGTGAGACGATACATACACACGCATCAACATGCACTGAAAGGCCCCTTCCACTCCAAATGTTAAAACCCAAGGCAAGCCTATTGACACCAGTTATGCTGCACTTCACCCTGTCCATACCAAGGCCGGGCAGTTTCCTGATCTTACCACATTCAGCTCTTCATTTTGTCTCACTGCCTCACAATATGAGCCGTCAAGCTTGCTCTTTAGTTCAGTCAGCAGATCTTTCAACTGAAATGAAGTGTGAAATCAGTTTAGAAGCTAACTCAGAGGAGAGCTGAAAATGGAGCAATCAAAGCAGAGAATTTTTCAGAATTGCTCTGCAAGTGCTGACCTTTTTACACTGGTCATGGAGGTCATGCCGTGCAACACAGCAAGACAAAGAAGAGACCATTTTCTGTTTAGGAGCAGTCTTGGATATTTTCTGTTTTTACACACACATATAATCACAACAACCCTGGTGAATGAGTAGGACCTGGACACCCAAAAGGCCAATGTGCAAAAATGTGAGGCCATACAGCAAAAATTTACAACCAAATAAGATATGGAAAGCCTAAAAAATGTGTATGGTAATAGGACCATATTGGTCAGTTAAGAAATCTAACCAGAAGTTAAAGCAGCAGTTAAAGGGTAGGATTTTAGTCTTTTGTTTACACTGATAAAAAAGTTAGCACATAATCACCTATAAGTGCAGGCAGCTACTCCTCTTGTGGCTGTGATATGTTTAAGGCTAACTTGTAATCTTTTCTCTGTTTCAAGACTGCACCATTTTTAAAGACATTAGGCCATCCTCAACACAATCCTGTCTTCCTACACAGCAAGCTTTAAGTTCCAGGGGTATGGTCTCTAGTAGCTAGCTCCATAAATCCTGCAGTTGCAATCATACTCTGATGAAAAACTGAACACTCAGGCTACACTTGTTACTGATGAAATTGTAACTGTTCCAGGGATTTAGACAAATAAGATCTCAAGTTAAACTTCAATATGTCTGGACAACTAGTGTTTTGGGGGTGTACATGTGGAAAATGCAAAATATTGCTGAAGGTGTGGGACTTACTGCTACCACCCGCGAAACAGACAGGTCTGGTAACTATCCCGCTTTGTTCCTACTATGCTGCCATGTGTGTAATGGAAGAGGATGATTTACCAGCCATCATTATTCAGTCCTAGGATCATTTTTTCAAATTTCCATAATTAAACTGGCAGAATCTTTCAAAGGTAGAAAAAACAAAAAGCACCTTCTGGTAAAGTTAATTTTGCTGGCTGCAGCAGCACATTGTCTAACATGGATGTGTCAAAGCTCCAAATGATGATGTGGGGTTTGCAGGTACTACAGTATAAGTGTACATTATTTCCATTTTGAAAAAATTAGGCTGAAAGGCAACATTGTGTTAAACAGCTATAGACAGGCACTTTACTTCATCATATCCTACTCCAAAACGTACAATCTGAAGTTGCATCTGTCATACTGGAGATTGTTTTTTTTTATTTTTTATTTTTTTTTAAAAACACATGAAAATTCCACTCATGCCTATTGCAGTAAACAAAGGACTGAGCACATTTGTATCCTTTCTTATGGTTAAAAAAAAAAAAAAAAAAACCTACAGTAAAAATTAATTACTACCACCTTCATTTTGAAGTCAAAAATATACCTCAGAAACACGGAAGTCATATTTTCAGAAACTGGAACCCTTTCTGGTAAATTTTTAGGTGTTTTATATTTGCTGTTTTACCACCATATTGCACCTCTATAAAACATTGTGGAAGACACATTTTGTATAGTAACAGAAATGCTTCATTTAACAACACAAATTAATAATCACTCTGAAAAAAATTATATTTACTTAAAAATAATAAAGTAATTTTTTACTCATCCTTTATGTAAAATTAAACTTTAAGCAATAAAGTGGTCCAGCCGGTATACCAAACTGGGAGGGATTACAGTACTTGTCTGCAGTTAGAAAGAATAAATACAAGGCTTTTGGCTTTGAATATCCCAGCTTTTTTTCCATTTGTAACTTCGTTTTACAATGCTGGGTATTTCACAATTATGTTTTGAACAAACCCCCATAAGGGTAGACGAGGAATACAACAATTTTCCATAGCTCTAACAACTTAAGCGGTCATTAGGTCACTTTCCTGCACAACAAAAGCACAGAAGACACATTCCGAAGAAAAACCCATTTAATACTTACGTAAATTAATGTATCATAGATCATTGGACCACGGGTTTGTATTATTCATAAGCTAGACTCCAATTTTCGCGTCACACATTTTGAAGTCTTTCAAATAGGAGTATAGTCAACAAAAGGAGAAGAGTACTACATTCACTGCACCCCTGGAATGGCTGCAAGGAAAAATTCAGTTCTAGGAAGAGCTGTGCATTTTGAGTTGACCCACCTCACTGACTTCTGATATGTAGGTGGCACTCTCCTGTCTTGCCATCTCCAAATCTGCTTCAAGATGCTGCCTCTCCTGCCGCAACTAAGAGAAAGAAATAAGATCTGAAAATGTGTTGTAGCTGTAAATTGGATCCATCATCAGACCTTCACAGAAACAGCTCTATTTTGAAGCAGCGGATGACAGCTACAGTACAAGTTCCATAGTGCCACTTTACAGAACCCAACATATACAGAGACAGCTACCCCAACAGCTACCATCTTAGGAAACAAGAATCAAACATAACCCTTCCTGAAACCACCAAACTCCCTGCCAACACCCTCCCACCTCCCAAATTGACATAGCTTTGCGAGAGGAGGATGAATCCCTCATTACAAGCATTTGCTTATTTAAACTCAACCCATGAATTAAAAAATGAGGTCAGAAACAATTAGTGCACAAACATTTTGCACTGCAATATGTTGGTCAGACAAGTAAAAACGGGTATGGATCCACAACCACAATAACGCTTCAATTTCTATACTACTACTCACATTTTCTAGTTCCTTATGCTCGTCTTTCAGCTGCAAAACCTCTTTCTGTAGATCTTCTGACTTCATTCGCACCTACAGAAAATGAAGGGATATATTCCTCCTGTGGAACCTCAATATATCCAAGCACACATTAAGGTTGACTTACAGATTTTGTAATTATGGGTCACTACAGCAGTTTCACACTATGAGTAGGCACTGAACAGGAGGCTGAGACTTCCCTTGTTTTGTTACTAATCATGCTCTTCAAAACCACAAATGATCACTTCTTAGCTTGAATGCTAAACTCAGTCCCATGATGTTAAGCAAAGAAGACCTTACCTGTCCCAGCTCACTGACGGCAGCCGCCAGCTTGGCTCGCCAGCGGCACTCCTCTTGTTCCACACTATCCTGTAATCTCTGCAGAATGCCCTCCTGAATAAAAAAAAAAAAAAAAAAAAAAAAAAAGCATGGTTGACACATGCTGAATATTTCACTTTAATCTACAGCCGATTGTGGCAAGAATGAGTCTTGAAGGTTACCGTTTCTGCCAGCACTTTCTTATATGTGTCACATTCATTCTGAAGTACTCTATAACTTTCCTCGGATTCCTTTAACTCTTCCTCTAACAACTGTAGAAGGTGAAGAAAAAAAAAAGAAAATGTACCCAAGACAGATGGTTTGCAGCAACTTCTCTGTTAGCTCATTTATTTTATATTACTAGAATCAATATAACTACCACTTAAATCTACAATACATTAACCTTTAACTTAAAATATAATTTACAACTTAAGACCCCTGCCTAGTATTTCTTAATACCACATTTTGTTTGCTGTGCTGTTAGTGGCACTTCAAGCTGGTATACTTGATTTAGCATTGTAATCCTTGAAAGTATCCTGTGATGGCATGAGCCATTAATAATGTAACAGCTAATTTTTTGCTTGACATATGCCAAAAAATCCACCACATGTCAAAGTCACTCCATACTTTCCTTACAAAGGTTTCTGCCAGGCTGGCAAAATGAAAACGGTCTTTAATCCATTTTTTGTTTCAAAAGCAGAAACAAAACTATGTTATACAGAATTATTCTTATTCTAAGATTCCCCTAGCTCTTTGCGAGTAGATGCAAGTCCAGGGTCCAAATACAAGACTTGTCAGAAGGCTAGGCTTTGGCCCAATCAGGCTGTAGCAATTGAAATACATGATCAAAGTGCTCACTAAATTCTTCGTCTACACCCCCAACCATCACCTTAGTTTTCAGACTGCTAAATATGTCAATTTTTATTACAAAATGCAATCAGTGTGTTCAAATTTAGGTCAAGAAATACTCGATTTATAAGAAATAATGCACTTAAAGCTTACCCTGAATCAGAATAAAGATTTATTATTTTAAAATAACAAAACTGCAAATAACTGCTCATTTTGCTTAAAGCCAAAAGAGATATGTATAACAGTTTTCAGAATTAAGAAATGTTCTATGTCACTGTGCTGTCAGTGTCAAAAAGACACAAAAGGGGCCCATAGCTGAGGAGTAACAGCCTACTTAGCAGACTGTGCTAAACAGAAAAGAAATGCACTGATACATAATTGCCTGTGTATCAGAAACTGCACAGATTTTCAAGTTGTTTACAACTTTCAATGAATAACTTATTCTGCAATTGCCACTGAAATAAGAGATAAGAGTCAATGCTACCCCAGAGAACTTCACTGAGAACACCCTAAGCAGGCTTTCACCTGTAGTTACTGTGAGTGAACTATATAGTCAGAACTCTTTTAGAGTAAGCACACTTATGAGTGTAACAGTAAGATCGGACACTGGTCAGGAAACATACTGAAATATCCCAACCCTGAAATACTAAGTCACAAATACAAATGATAATACTCTCATATTTATTCTAGCAATGTGACACGCTATCAGGAAATATTTTCTATGAGGCTATTTTATTCTCTACATTCAAAGTTAAACATGTTTGATCATCATCAAGAACAAGCACAGAGGAGGGCTATTTGTTATGTTTATGACATCCTACAAATTGATGTACTCATCTGATTCCTTTGTATTTCAGTTATATTTTACTTTATGTTTCCAGTATTTCTGGTTAAGAAATAAACTACCTATATGGTTCTCTACCCTTTTAGAATTTCTTTTCTGAAAGAAATCTTGCTTGCTGCTACTCACCTTGAGGTTCCAATGAATTTATAATACAATTGTATAATCTACATACTTTCCGTAACATCTGAACAGATTAAACCCTTAAAACCATACCATGTATTCAGGGCTACATAAGTGTGTTCCTGCGGTCTCCAGACAATACCTTAGCTTTAGTGTTTTCAGCATTTGAAAGGAGTACATCTCTTGCAGCTTCTTCAAATTCCTGTAGCAACTGTGAATAGTTCTGTGAGTAAAGAACAGACAAAATTTGTTTGTAAATGAAGGTCTGCAGACAACGAAAGAATAAAAGACTGGTAGAGAAGGTACTGACCAACTATAGTACTAATACTTAGTTCTCCACCAAAAGGAGCTAAAAAGAGTACATTATTATTCAGAAACACTAATGTTACAATGACAAAGTTACAAACTACATACATTTCCATTAAATCCCACACAGAGATGAATTTGACATACTTACTGACTGTTTACGCAGAGGTAAAGCTGGAAGTAATCTATGAAAAACATCTCGCATGTGGGCTTCAATGGATGACAGTGTTTTCTGATATTCCTGTCAAAACAATAGGAAGACTGTCACAAATAAACTCTTTAAATTAAGATATGAGGACACATTGTTTTAGGCTAACACCTAAATAGATATAGATTGATTAAAAAAACTAACAATTTCAAGAAAAGGATAAAAAAAATTTTTGTGAGATGCCACAGTTCTATAATAGATTAGGGCTTCTTGCTTCACAATTTCAGAAAAAATGTAACTATGGTGGTGATCTTTTATAGAAGAGTGTTATATAGAAGACACAGAAACCACTAACATATAGGTATGGCTGCCTTAGCTGCTGTCAATCAGATGCATTTTCTGCAGGCAAATGGGTACACAATGTTAAGTAGGTTTAAAAAAAAATCTTACTGACTGAAGTGAAAGGCAAGAGTTTTCTTGTCACAATTCAAAGAATTCAGATAACATTGTCTTTTCAACTTGTCTGACTGGGAGTTCCCATTTTGAAGGGTGTTCAAGTGAAATTTCCACTTGGGAAACTCTTTTTCTTTCTGTTCAATAGCAAATGCACTTATCATTAGAGATAACTAATTTTAAAAGTCATTTAAGAGATATTCATTGAGGATGCAATTGATGTCAAGGGAGTAGGCAACAAATATATTAAAATTTACTAGGGAAAGTTATCATAGAAACCGTAACAAAACCTTAACCTAATGCGAGAGCATACACATGTCCTTCACCTTAGGGGATCAAGTTTACCTGATTTACACCATTATTTTAAGAATACTGAATCAACCTTTACTATAAGGCATTTGTATGACGTTAAGTGAAAACCAATTTCAGATTCCATACCCCCTAAATATTATAGGAAGTAAAAGTAAAATGATTAAAAACAAAATGTTCAGTATCGCTGCATATAACTACAATTTTACAGAGTTCTGCTTATTTATAATACCAATGGATAAATAAAGATGCGTTCAACTCTGAGCCCATCATTAGTAGGTACAGTACACAAAAATGTACTATAAAAAGATTATAATGAAAGTTTAAAGACTGTCTTGGTTGAATAATGCATGGCTTAGGTGAGCACTGAATACTCAAATCTATGTATGGGGATGATCTAAAAGGTTTGAGCCTAAACCCTTATTTTATACTTCTGATTCTTTAAATGGCCAAACAATAGCCCATCTAATTTACATATAAATACACTAAGTTTCTAGCATTCCTGGTTCATAGTGCATGACATTTTAACAATACAGAACATTGCACCTTTACAGATTCATTCTAATCTAATCAATGTATACCAGGACCAGACTCCTTCATATACCATAATAAAGAAATGGACTGAAAAATTCGTGAAGATGAAGACTAATGGATGGAATTAGTCATTAATGAATGATGAAAATGATGTGATAGTGTAGCGAATGATAAAGGAGAATCTAAAAGTGATAATGTGGGACAGATAGCAGATGCTACAGGAATTAGTGGTAGAACTGTCTGAATTCATTCTTAACACTAGAATTACCAGAGCCTACGAAAAAACTCGTAGATCCATCCCACCTTAAATCGCTTCACACTTCTCCATCAGCGTCTTTTGTCCTGTAAATGTGTCGATAAGCAGCAAACAGCAAGCAGTCTGCTATCACATCCCCCACCGGCGCACAGTTTTCTCAGCTCAAATCTGTTTACCTGCGTGTCAGTAGCTTGGAGTTGTATAGAGTGAGAAGTCAAGCAAAATGACACCTTTTATAAATACTATATTGTTATTTGGAACACATGCATTTCATGTGTGCTCCGTGTCTACAACGATCTATGTAAACATATCGTTAAAACAGAAACGTTTTTCATGTTTTAGTAATAATTGACAAAATGTAGACATGAAGTGTATAATGTTTGAAGCCTGAATTCCAAATATCAAAGAAACACTTTCACAAAACGTACAAATATAACAGAACAAATGCGCTTTTATTCAAAAATATAACTGCAGAAAAACAACTCGCGTTTACCTGCGACATTGACAGGCAATTGGCATGAGAGATTCGGTGGCGCAACGGTATCAGCTGCTGACTTGTAATCAAAACTTCGTGGGTTTGATCCCGGGCGAGTCCGTTTTGAGAACTGAGCTGCTCGTACTCTTACTATTTTAGAATAAAAACATACATTTGATTCCAGTCTGTAACAGCCGGTGTAATTTATGATACTTGTAAAGGTTAGCTTTGTTTTTTTCTATTCTGTTATTTTCTCAGCCGCGTTTACGTTCCCAACTCCCCGCACTCCCCCCAAACCCCCACACATTTGACACTGCTGTTTTCACATAGACATGCTATAACAGAGGTACACTCAACTCATGCCGACAATTCTACATCGGATCAAGAATGCACTTTTGCCATCGCTGCACTTTGTATATGTATATGGGAAGCTCTGCACTCGTGACTTTACGCTGTAGATCTGGCTCTTACATACAAAGGACGGTGCATGTGCCCAAAACATTAACATTTATATGTTACTTACATAAAAGCCAGATCCGATGTAGAACCATCGTCATGTAAGTAAATAACTCAAGGTAAATAACATTCGATTTACCTATTTACCTTTATTTATTTACTTCATTTCGAGTGCAGAGTTTCCCATGTATATATACAAAGTACAGCGATGTCAAAAGTACATTCTTGATCCGATGTAGAACCCTCGTCATGTAAGTAAATAACTCAAGGTAAATAGGTAAATAACATTAGCTCTGGTTTTTATGTAAGTTACATAAATGTTAATGTTTTGGGCACATGCACCGTCATTTGTATGTAAGAGCCAGATCTACAGCATAAAGTCACAAGTGAACTGCAGAGCTTCCTCTGTTTGATCGTCAAAGGCATGCTCACAAATTACACGTGTAATGTCACGAAAAATACCTGCTGACACTTTAGTACACGAGCAATGGTACGGGAATGCAGTTAGACTTTTTTTGGGCACATACACCATGCTAGTGTTTAGATCTGGAAGGTGTAGCGTTGACGACATAAGTAACATGCGAGCTATAGCGCGTCTTTATGTGATCCAAATAAATAACATGCGAGCTATAGCGCGTCTTTATGTGATACAAATAAATAACATTTGAGCTATAGCGCATCTTTATATGATCCAAATAAATAACAAGAGAGTTATAGTGCGTCATTATGTGATCCAAATAAATAACATGCGAGCTATAGCGTGTCTTTATGTGACCCAAATAAATAACATGCGAGCTATAGCACGTCTTTATGTGATCCAAATAAATAACATTTGAGCTATAGCACGTCTTTATGTGATCCAAATAAATAACATTTGAGCTATAGTGTGTCTTTAAGAATGAAACTGAATAAAAAAAAAAAAAAAGCTAACCTTTACAAGTATCACACATTTACACCAGCTGTTACAGACTGACTGAGCGCATTTGTTCTGTTATATTTGTGCCTTGCGTGAAAGTGTTTCTTTGACATTTGGAGTTTAGGCTTCACACATTATAAACTTCATGTCTACATTTTATCAATTATTACTAAAACATGAAAAACATTTCTGTTTTACCGATGTGTTTACATAGATCATTGTAGACACGGAACACACACGAAATGCATGTGTTCCAAATAACGATATAATATTTATAAAAGGTGTCATTTTGCTTGACCTCACTGTATACAACTCCAAGCAACTGACACGCAGGTAAACAGATTTGAGCTGAGAAAACTGCGCGGCAGTGGGGGATGTGATAGTAGGCTGCTTGCTGCTTATCAACACATTTACAGGACAAAAGACGCTGATGGAGAAGTGTGAAGCGATTTAAGGTGGGACGGATCTACAAGTTTTT